>NW_024412421.1:18843262-18900025 GCF_014898765.1 Herpailurus yagouaroundi | reverse complement strand
TCTCTCTCTCTCTCTCTCTCTCTCTCTCTCTCTCTCTCTCTCTCTCTCTCTCTCTCTCTCTCCCTCTCCCTCTCTGTCCCTCCCTGACTTGCATGCATGCTCTAAGTAAATAAGTGAACTTAAAAAAAATTAAAACAAAAAGAAAACATGGGCTTCAGAATAAAAATCAGCATAGATGTTTATCATTTAATGCCTTAATAAGATTTCTTAAATGCAGAAGAAGCAGGACTTCAATGACTTTTCAAAACTCCAGGTTATCAAATATACATTTACAAATAAGGTCTTCATTTGTCTACACCAAATATATTTTATTTAAATAATCCAAGCGCTTTTGTGAGCTAAAATTAGCATTATTTATTACTTGTAATTATATAAAACTGGTTAAGACAGTCTTCATTTTAAGTAAAAAGCTGTAAACATCAACTTTTTCTTTTCTCAATTCAGCAGTTTCCTCAAAAATTTTGGGGCATTCTTGTTTCTAGAAAGGTTTAATAAGAATAATTGACTGTCAACAATTACAAATATGCTCAAAAAATTACAACTGAGACACCTGTAAAATAAAACCTACAGGATTTATGCCATCTTATTTTTGTCATTCCCCTCTACTATTAACACAATCTTTTTCTTGTTAAGGGCTCCAATAAACCACCCTGAACTAACTTCTATTTATATTGGGAAAAGAAGTCCAAAACATAAGGTTCCATTTCTCCTCCCATTTGGACCAAGGGAAGTAGCCTACAGTTATAGCTGAAACCGTTTAACCACATATTTCCTTCTGTTCTGATAAGTGCTCATTCTCTTCTACATTGTGAATTTAAAACTCCACTAAAGTGCACCTCGTCAGACAAGTGACTGTGACAACCTCACTTTCAACACCTCAAAACCTAAAAACAATAGCCCTCCTCACTGCCTATCAATGTAACTTGACTTAACACATCTTCTAATCAAGATCTCCACCTACTCTTTCTCACATGGGAGGGTGCCACACAGTGAGGACTGTAACATTTCACCTATCAAAGTACCTCATTAAATTCTCCCACTAATCATGCACAGAATTCTCCTCTTCTAACAGGAGAGAAAGGTCAACTTCATGATTAGATTCTACGTTCTTCATCACATGATTTATATCATTTAGAATCAAAGATTCCATAATCTAGCTTATTCATATTAACTCTATAATCAAAATTATTTTCCTTATGAAATTACTGAATTTTTAAAAAGCCCATTCATTACTTCTTTATAAACATTCTCTCACAACAAAGAAAACCACCAATCTGTTTTGGGAAATTCCTAAGTGGATTCGGAAAAAGACTATAGTTCTTAGTCAAGGCTAGTGCCTAGAATCATAATGTAAAATAATATTTAGATGACTCTGGTGATTTATTTAGATGTTCACATTCAAAAATACAGTTTTACATTTAGATCTTCAAATGTTTGGCACTTTCATACATTTCATGAATACCAAACCTCAAAGTATGAAGAAAATAAAATTCTGTCTCTTAACAGTTCAGCATTTCGTAGTATAATCTAATAATACAATTTAAACACTAAGATATTTTCCACTGAAGATAATGATGACTTATTTCAAACTGTGAAAAGAAAATGTATTAGAATGTGACCTAGGGATTAAATCTATTGTCCTAGAACAATTAAATATTTTAAACGAAATGTATTCTATAAAGCCTTTAAAAGTAAAAAACAATCGATTCAGGGGTGCCTGGTTGGCTCATTTGGAAAAGCATGTATTCTTGATTTTGGGGTCATGAGTTCAAGCCCCATGTTAGGTATAGAGATTAAATAAATAAACTTTTAAAAAAAGTATTAAACAGATTCAGCTCATCACACACAGAAACAACAAAATAGCCTGCTTATTTTTCCAAAAGTAAAGTAGCAGGGAATGTGAGACTTCACAGAAAGTTCAAAATGACTATAGCCTCACAATGTATTCTTCTGGAAATAAGGTAATAGTATTATGTAATTTTTAATAAAATCAATCTCTAAATATCAGGTGTGACATTACATTCAATCCAAATTATGCATAATATGACCTTACTGTCACCTTTAAATACCACATCACTGTAGCAGTAGAGCTTCAGCAAATACAGGTATGCACTGTCAGCTTGGCATTATCCACATACTGGGATACAATTCACCCACAAAAAGGAATAAAGTATTGATACATGCTACAATATTGTTTTTAAAAATTTTTTTTTATGTTTATTTAGTTTTGAGAGCAAGAGAGACAGAGCATGAGTGGGAGAGGGGCAGACAGAGAGGGAGTCACAGAATCCAAAGCAGGCTCCAGGCTCTAGCTGTCAGCACAGAGCCTGATGCGGGGCTCGAACTCACGGACCGCAAGATCATGACCTGAGCCAAAGTCCGCCACCTAACTGACTGAACCACCCAGGTGCCCCATGCTACAATATTCAATTTAAAAAAAAAAAAAAAAAATTTTTTTTTTTAAACGTTTATTTACTTTTGAGACAGAGAGAGACAGAGCATGAACGGGGGAGGGTCAGAGAGAGAAGGAGACACAGAATCTGAAACAGGCTCCAGGCTCTGAGCGGTCAGCACAGAACCCGACGCGGGGCTCGAACTCACAAACCGTGAGATCAGGACCTGAGCCGAAGTCGGACGCTTAACTGACTGAGCCACCCAGGCGCCCCTGTTCAATTTTGAAAACATTATGCTAAGTGAAAGAAATCAGAAAAGGGCCACATATTACATGATTCCATTTATTTGAGATGTGAATATACACTGGCACATACAAATGTGCAATTACAGAGAGAGACAGAAAGGAGATTAGTGGTTGCCTGGGGCTGATGGCGAGGGAAGGTGGGGGAAGGATAAGTGATTGCTAATAGGTACAGTGTTTCTTTCTGGATGATGAAAATGTTTTGGAATTAGACAGCGGTAATGGTTGCACAATTCTGCGAATATACTAAAAATCCCTGAATTGTACATTCTTAAAGCATGAATTTTATGGTATATGAATTTTATCTCAATAAAACAATTATAAAAATACTTATAATAACTTTACAGTTGCATATGGGATACTAGCACTCTGAGAAGATATGGGCCGGTGATATAAATCTAGCAGCCATCAACAATACAGTGGTATTTAAATCCAAGGGAGAGGAAGACATTGGCCAAGCAATAAGTAGAAGGAGAAAAGAAGGGGGGGGCAGGAAGAACTCTGAGGACATCCAATGTCTAGATGCTGGATAAAAGAAAAGAACCCATCAGAGCAGGCTATAAACAGCCAGTGAAGAGAAAGAAAAACACATAAGGAACCTAGTGGCTAAAGGTTAAGTTATAGGACCCCACGGAAAAATTTCCCCTTTGTTGGATGCATTAGATACTTAAGTATATCTTACAGGATCTTAGGTCACTCATAACTTTTAGGATTGCTTTTATTTAAGGTAGGAGTTCTTAGTCTGGAGTTCAGAGAACCTACAGGAGTTTGGGTTTATGGAAGTTTCAAAAAGACCAGAAACACCTTGAAATTCTATGTAAAAATGTGTGTGTTTGAGCCCATGTGCATTTTTTTTTGTAAGTTCACTACTTTCACCACATTCTCAAGACTGTACAAGGCAAAAAGATTCAATCATGACAGTAAAAACTTCATTCTTCCTCTTCCCTCATAGGCACCAAGATCTTTGTAGCAGAGAGCCAGAAAGATGATAAACAGTCTTCACTTAAATTGACCAAACTTCCTAAATAGCTAAAAATTAGTTATTCTGTGTTTTGCAACATAAATGTCAGAGGAAAGACATAAGAGACATAGAGACATAGAGAACCTAGTCAACTTCTCATTTATCAACCTGTACAAACAGTTCTATCTCTGAGAGTCTGGACTCTACTTATTCTGAGAATATCTAAATTTGGAATAAGCAGTGGCATCCTCAATTGCCCTTCTAAAATACTATATATTTATAGAAGTTTATTTAGTGTTTCTAGCTCCTGGGTAGCTGCACTAAGAATAGAAATTGAGGGTACAACAGGACAGCAGAGTTGTCTCTTCTGAGAAGTTCTAAAGAAAATAATTTCAAGATAATTCAAATAGAAAAACGGTAGATTTGCAAAGAAGACTCCCACCACACCAATACTAAGCCACAAAATCAATATAGACAGAAACTCCCCACAATGGGTGAGCTTGAGCCCCGTATCAGGTGAGCTCAAGCCCCACTTTGGGTAAAACAGGAGCCCTGGTTGAGGCCCACTTCTCTCTCTCTCTCTCTCTTTCTCTCTCTCTGCCCCTTGTGGGATTCTCTCTCTCCCTCTCTGCCCCTTGCTCACTAGTGCTCTCTCTCTCAAAGTAAAAAAAAAGAAAAAGAGAAAAGAGAAAAAGATACATCTAGAGACAGAAACTAAGTGTCAAAGCTATTGCCAAAAACAAAGAGAAAACTTTATTGTCAAAAAAACCATTTCAATCAGAAAGAATAGTTCACTTCTCTATAATCAACTGCTAGAACTTAAAACACTTGTTAACTAAAATCTAGAAATTGAGTTATTAGAGAAAACAGTAAGAGGGAATGATCAGCCCCTTAGGTATTCGGTAAATATTTAAACAATGATTAATAGAAGAGCAGAAACAGAGCTGGAATTAGAAATGGTTTCTTGTAGCTTCTAATTTCAATTTGAAAAGACCCACCTATTCAACAAACGTTTACTACCTATCATTTTGTGCAGGGTATGATTATCCAGGGCAGTGTGAATATACCAGGCATTTAAAAAAAGATGTACATCCTACCATCCAAAAAAGATTCCAACACCAGTCAACTTAAAGTCTTTAAGGAGGAAGAGCTGACTACATAAATAAAGAACTGTAAGAATCAAAACTGAATTCACCCCTTACATTAAGTAGGACTCACTTAACTCTTAAGGTTAACGGAATGTACCAAATGATAGTAAAACTGTAAGAAGTTTAAATCCGTTCAGTTTTCCAATGTCCCCAGACTACAGTTCTGGGGCACCTGGGTGGCTCAGAAGGTTGAGCTAACTCTTGATTTTGGCTCAGGTCATGATCCCAGGGTCTTCGGATGAAGCCCCCTCATCAGGCTCCACATGGAGTTTGCTTAAAGATTCTCTCTCTCTGCCCCTTTCTCCTGCTCGTGTTCTCTCTCAAAATAAATAAATAAATAAATAAAAATTTAGAAAGACTACAGTTCTAGCAAACTTGTACATAAATAAGACTGAAGATTATCTACCTGAAAAATCCAGAATATTCAACTAAAAAACCAAGTGAATTAATGAATTCAATAAAGTGGCTGGATGGGGCACCCGGGTGGCTCAGCCAGTTAAGCATCCGACTCTTGGTTTCAGCTCAGGTCATGATCTTGAGGTTTCCTGAGCTGAAGCCCCGCGCTGGGCCTTGTGCTGGAGGCTCAGAGCCTGCTTGGGATTCTCTCTTCTCTCTCTCTCTGCCTGCCTCTCCCCAACTTGTGCTGTCTCTGTCTCTCTCAAAATAAATAAATTAATTAAAAAAAAATAGAGTGGCTGCTGATAAAAATAATATGAAAAACCAACAAGTTTCCTATATTACGATAGTAACTCTTTAGAAAATAAGATGGAAAAAAAAAACCTTATTTTAAAATATCAATAAAAGTATCAACTACTAAGAGTAAATTTAAGAAGGAACATGTGGACTTTATAAAAAGAAAATAGCTAATTTCTGAAACAAAGCAAATGATTTTAATAACTGGTGAGGTGTGATATTCTCTAATGGTAAGACTACAAATGCCAATTTATCCCAAAGTAATCCTTATTCTAACAAAATTCCAATGAAATCTCAAAATAATGTTTTCTGGAATTTGAGAAATGTCTATAGTTCATAAAAAAGAATCAGACTATCCAAGAAAATATTAGAAAGTATTTTTCTGCCCTTTCAGATATTAAAACATGTAACAATGCAACCAGTACATAGGTACCAGTGCTACGGAAGTCAGAAGAAACTTACTAGAATAAAGAAAAAATCAGAAATGAAACCAAGTATTTAATAAATGAAAAAGGCAACATTTCAAATCAATGGTAAAAGGATATTTTATTTAACTAGTGGAAATAGGAAAAATGGCTAACCATATGAAAAAAATAAGTTTAAAAGAAAATAAATAAAATGGCCAAAGACCTGAAAAAAATTCACTAACGATAACCAAATGTATAAAATTAAAACAAGATAACTGTATCTATTTCTAAACAAATGTAAAAAATAAAAAAGAACTTCAAGTCTACAAGACGAGAAACCAGGTTCTACTATATTGTCAGGAGTATAAACTGGTTAACAATTTTGGGAAGGCATTTTTTTTTAGCAGCGTGAATTTTCCTTTGATCAAATAATGTCATGCCCTATGACTATATCCTAAAGTTTAATTAAAGATGTACACAAAATATTTGATTATAAGGATGTTCACCTGTAAGGTTTTTTTTTTTTTTCAAAATGGCAAAGGATTATAAGTAACCTAGATGCCTAACATTTTACCATTGTTCAGTGTTAATGAATAAACAATATATATTAAACAAGTTTTCCTTAAACAGAAACACACATAAAACAAGTTTATGTATTGATCGAGGAAAATGTTATGACCCGGGGCTTGCCGGAACCCAACTCTGTAACATCCTGGCAAGCAGCTGTTTAGTACTAATTCAGTGTCTGCAGCCACTATAGAAGATAACTACCATACAATGAAAATCAACTGTATTATTTTTATTTATTTTTAATGAATTAATGTATTTATTTTTTAAGTAAGCAGGGGTGCCTGGGTGGCTCAGTTGGTTGAGTGTCCAACTCTTTATTTCTTGATTTCGGCTCAGGTCATGATCTCAGTTTGTGAATTTGAGTGTGATGTCAGGCTCTGAGCTGACAGTGTGGAGCCTGCTTGAGATTTTCTCTCCCTGTCCTTGCCCTCCCCTGCTCATGGGCTCGAGCACTCTCTCTCTCAAAAATAAACAAACATAAAAAACAAAACAAAAACAAAAACAAAAAAAAGAGGCACAAGCTCTACAGACTGAGCCATCGAGGGGGTCCAACTGTAAATATTGGTAAAAGAAAAGGAATATTATCGCTATAATAGGAAGAGTGATAAAATGTGCTTTGGAATCAGATAAAACCTGGATTTAAATTCTAGCTTTATCAGTGTGTCTGAGACAAATTTAAGTTTGCTAATAAGCCTCAGATTCCTTACATATAAAATCAGAGCTAAATAATACCTCTTTCACAGGTAAGAGTAAAAATTAGTTAAGACATAAACATTCATAAAACATATGAGACACATAGAGCACCACAAACATACTGACTGCGTGCATGCACATTACCACCAATGTTTTACAAAGCGATTTCTTTCCAAGGGAAAAAAGCCTTTTTTTTTTTTTTTTTTTTTTTGAGAGAGCTGAACAAAGGTTCTCACCAATGAATCAACAGATATGCAGTAATACCAGGATGGCACAGACACCAAGGAAAACAAGATATTCTGCTAATGAAGTATGTACCCTGCCTTTTAATTTTAATTGTTTCTGTAGTCTATTTAACAGATTCCTTTGGAAGATACTTGGTTCTGACTCATCTTCCTTTAGCCACATGCTCCTCCCTGTTCATAAATGCAGTCAATTGCTTGCCTGTTGGATAATCACTAAGACAGTCATTCAATTTCACTTGCCTCTGAATCATAATTGGGTTGCATGTAAGTGTAAAAAATAGCTTCTTCTGTAGTGATTTAATGTAATTTACCATCTACTCCTTATAATTCAAAAGAGAAATCATAATACAGTTTAATTCAGAATGTACCTGGAACTGAGATTGTATGTGTGTACATATTCAATAAATGCATGCGTTAACCAAATAGAAAAAACCCATCTTAAAATTTACATGGAATCTCAAGGGACCATGGATAGCCAAAACAATCTTGAAAAAGAAAAAAATGTGAGGACTCACAGTTCCTGATTTCAACATTTACTACAAAGCTACAGTATAATCAAAAAAAGTATAGTTCTGACACAAAGACAAACATACAGACTGATGGAATAGAATAGAAAGCCAAGGAATAAACCATCTTGTATATGGTCACATGATCTCTGACAAGAGTGTCAAGACCATCCAACAGTGAAAGAACAGTCTTTTTCAACAAACAGTGCTGGGAAAATGGATATCCACATGCAAAGAATGAAGCTGGACCCTTACCTAACACTATATACAAAAACTAACTCAAAACAGATCAAACCCTTAAATGTAAGACCTGAAATTATAAAACTTTTAGAAGTAAACATAGCATAAAAGCTTCATGACACTGGATCTGACAATGATTTCTTGGAGATGACACCAAAGACACAGATAACAAAAAAAACACAAACAGGACTCAATGAACATTAAAAATTTTTGTGCATCTAAAGACACTATCAACAGAGTAAAAAGGCAACCCACAGAATGGAAGAAAGTATGTGCAAAAGATATATATGTTAAGGGATTCATATCCAAAATTAATATAGAGAATTCCTAAAACTCAACAACAAAAAATTCAATTAAAAAATGGGCAAAGTGGGGCGCCTGGGTGGCGCAGTCGGTTAGGCATCTGACTTCAGCCAGGTCACGATCTCGCGGTCCGTGAGTTCGAGCCCCACGTCGGGCTCTGGGCTGATGGCTCAGAGCCTGGAGCCTGTTTCCAATTCTGTGTCTCCCTCTTTCTCTGCCCCTACCCCGTTCATGCTCTGTCTCTCTCTGTCCCAAAAATAAATAAACGTTGAAAAAAAAAGAAAGAAATGGGCAAAGAACCGGAACAGTCATTTCTCTGAAGATACACAAATAGCCAATCAGTACATGAAAAGATGCTCAACATCACTAATCATTAGGGAAACACAAATCAAAACTATAATGACAGATACTACCCCACATTAGCATGGTTACTGTCACAAAAATAGAAAGCATGTGTTGGTTAAGAATGAGAAACTGGAACCCTGGTGCAGTGCTGGTGGGAACATAGAAAGAACATTCATCTGCGGTGGAAAACAGTATGGTGGTTCCTCAAAAAATTATGATCCATGGGGCACCTGGGTGGCTCAGTCGGTTGAGCGGCCGACTTTGGCTCGGGTCATGATCTCACAGTCCGTGAGTTCGAGCCCCGTGTCGGGCTCTGTGCTGACAGTTCAGAGCCTGGAGCCTGTTTCAGATTCTATGTCTCCCTCTCTCTGACCCTCCCCCGTTCATGCTCTGTCTCTCTCTGTCTCAAAAATAAATAAACGTTAAAAAAAATTAAAAAAAAATTATGATCCAGAGGGGCACCTGGGTGGCACAGTCGGTTAGGCATCCAACTTCAGCTCGGGTCATGATCTCATGGTTCATGCGTTCGAGACTTGTGTCAGGGCTCTGTGCTCACACCTCAGAGCCTGGAGCCTGCTTCGGATTCTGTGTCTCCCTCTCCCTCTCTGCCTCCCCCCCTGCTCATGCTCTGTCTCTCTCTCTCAAAAATAAACATTAAAAAAACATTTTTTAAAATTATGATCCAGCAATTCCAATTCTGGGTAAACATTCAGAAGAACTGAAAGCAAGGATCTCAAAGACATATATGTATATTCATGTTCATTGCAGCATAATTCACAACATCTAAAACATGGAAACCATCCAAGTGTGCACTGATAAATGAATGGATAAGCAAAATGCGGTATAAAACATACAAAGTAGTATTATTGAGACTTTTAAGAAAATTTTACAATATGCTACATGATGGATGAATCTTCAGAACATTATACTAAGTGAAATAAGCCAGTACTAAAAAGACAAATACTATATGATTTCACTTACATGAGGTACTTAGTCAATATAATAAAAAGTAGAATGGTAGATGCCAGGGGTGCCTGGGTGGCTCAGTCAGTTAAGCATCTGACTCTTGTTTTCGGCTCAGGTCATGATCTCAGTTTGTGAATTCAAACCCCGTGTTGGGCTCTGTGTGGACGGTGTGGAGCCTGCTTGGGATTCTCTCTCTCCCTCTCTCCACATCTCCCCTGCTCATGGGCTTGCTCTCGCTCTCTCTCTCAAAATAAATAAATAAAACTGGGGCGCCTGGGTGGCGCAGTCGGTTAAGCGTCCGACTTCAGCCAGGTCACGATCTCGCGGTCCGTGAGGTCGAGCCCCGCGTCGGGCTCTGGGCTGATGGCTCGGAGCCTGGAGCCTGTTTCCGATTCTGTGTCTCCCTCTTTCTCTGCCCTTCCCCCGTTCATGCTCTGTCTCTCTCTGTCCCAAAAATAAATAAAAAACATTGAAAAAAAATAAAAAAAAATAAATAAATAAATAAATAAATAAATAAATAAATAAATAAAAAAAACTTAAAAAAAAAAAAAAAAAAGAATGGTGGATGCCAAGGGCTTGGGGTAAGGAGAATGGGAAGTTATTATTTAATGGGTTTACAGTTTCAGTTTTATAAAATGAAAAGATTTATGGAGAAACTCCGGTGAAAAGGAGGTAGAATCAAAAAACAGAAAATACAGAGTAGCCCACTCCCTCTGACCGTTATTTCCTCCGGATCTCTAGCATGCTGTGAACATTGGCTCACATTATGCACACGTCCCAATTCCAGTGTGAGCCTTAGGTTTTCTACAACCTACTCATGACTCTGCTCACAAACTTCCCCAGACGGGCTTTTCAAATTTGCAAAGAAGCTGAAAATCCAGACTTGACTCTGAGACTCTGTTCAGCTTATCTCCTAGGAGCTTTCACGTTAAAAACTACATTACAGTCTTTCACTGATACTGCCATGAAGTCTGTGCTTGCTATGTTCAGTTTCAAAACTAAACAATGCATTGTCTAGAAACATGTGCATACGAATAAAATGACAAAGGAAAGCAAGGGAATAAATATATCAGTCGGGATAGTGGGTTGTTTTTTGTTTTGTTTTTGTGAAGCGGGGTAGAGGACTGTGGAGTTTTCTAAGGCATCAGTGTCCAATAGAAATATAGCGGGAACCACAAATGCAAGTCACAGAGGTAAATGTAAAATTTCTAGGACATATTCAAAAAATTAAAAAGAAACAGGTGAAATTAATTATAATACTGTTATTTAACCAAATGTATCTAAAACATTATTTCGATACATAATATAAAAATTGAGAAATCTTACATTCTTTTTTTTGTACCAAGTTTTCAAAATCCAGTGTGTACTCTTTCACAAACAGCAAATGTCAATCAGACCAATCACATTTCAAGTGCTCAATAGTCACATGTGGCCAGTGGCTACCATGCTAGACATCACAGTTCTAGTGGATATACTGTTATCTTCAGTAACAAGTACATGGACACCCGTTTTGTTATTTCTAAAACTGTACATACATTTTTATCCACTCTTTTATTTGTTTTTTTTTTTTTAATTTTTTTTTTTCAACGTTTATTTATTTTTGGGACAGAGAGAGACAGAGCATGAACGGGGGAGGGGCAGAGAGAGGGAGACACAGAATCGGAAACAGGCTCCAGGCTCTGAGCCATCAGCCCAGAGCCTGACGCGGGGCTCGAACTCACGGACCGCGAGATCGTGACCTGGCTGAAGTCGGACGCTTAACCGACTGTGCCACCCAGGGGCCCCTCCACTCTTTTATTTGTAAGATAAACTTAACAAATGCAAAGATGACTGGCATTTAAGGGAAAAATGCATTAATGAACATATTTAAAAAACTATATAGAATTATATGTAGAACTAGCCCACCTAATTTGGAACCTCTCGTAAGGTATTTTACGGTACTTAAAAATCACACTGCAGTAAACTCTACAGCAGAAAAAGCATGCTGAAACATTACACTGGTTTTATTGTACCATGCCACACAAAGTTAATGTCAAGTGTTGAAAATTTCCTCTAAACGTCATTTTTCAGAAGAATGTTCCATCTAGAAACACTGATGGTCCAACATCTGGAAAAGCCATTCCTTTTGGTGAGCAATCTGAAAAGATTCTTACATCCCAGTAATACTCATACTCTGAGATTAAGGAGAAAACATGTCTAGTCTAATCTAAAACTTAAAAATTTATAATATGATTATATTCTTACATAATTTTTTTCTTCATGGAGGTATATATTTAAAATACCTGCTTTCTTACTGCATAAAAAAGTAACATTAGCCTAAGCATCACAAACCAAAAACTTGAACACTGCTAAGACCACGAATGCTATTTCTAGACTCTGCAACTCCATGCCTCTACTTTGTTTTTTTCTTTTCCTTCATTTTGAGAGAGAAAAAGCACGTGTGCATGTGCACACGAGTGACAGGGGAAAGGCACAGAAGAAGAGAGAATCCCAAGCAGGCTCCAGGCTCAGCATGGGGGCGACTCCCACGACCCTGGGATCATGACCTCAGCTGAAATCAAGAGTTGGATGGTCAGGGGCGCCTGGGTGGCTCAGGTGGTTAAGCAACGACATCAGCTCAGATCATGATCTCACGGTTCGTGAGTTCTAGCCCCGAGTCAGGCTCTGTGCTGTCAGCTTGGAGCCTGCTTCAGATTCTGTGTCTCCCTCTCTCCCTGCCCTTCCCCTGCTCACCACTCTGTCTCTCTCTCTTTCTCTCTCAAAAATAAAATAAAAACATTAAAAAATTTTTGGAAAAAAAAGAGTTGGTCAATTGACAGAGCCACCCAGGTGCGCCTCCATGCCTCTACTTTGAACTCACTTTACTAAAAGAAATCCTCACCCCAGTCCCAAACAGCTCTATATACCTTCCTTCATTTCTTAATTCTCTTTTCCTAACACTTTTTCACTCAAGTTTAACTAGTATTACCACCTTAAGTTCATATAAATTCTCTACAGCTTTCAAAACTTTTCCAAGTCCTATCTGACCTTTATAACCATCCAACAGGTAAAATTTTAAAACAAAGAAATTAAAAGTGAGAGATACTGGTGTGTCTGGCTAGCTCAGTAGAGCATGTGACTCTTGACCTTGGGGTTATGAGTTTGAGCCCCACACTGAGTGCAGAGATTACACACATACATACATAAAAGTGAGAGATATTAAATAATTCATCTGCAGAAGGTTGCAAAGTTAGTTAGGAGGCAGAAGTTGGCAATCAGAACTCCTAACTCTATATATTCACTTAAACCACAGTGGCATTAATGAACTGCATTATTAATGTTTTCAAAGTATTTCAGGAAGTGTGAAAACAGACAATTTTCCTAAAGAATAAATAAGAGGCTGGACAGTCAATTTAATGCTTAACTCCACAGCATTTACAACAGTTAATATCATGAACTCTTTATATGACTACAGAATATATATGAATACTTCCCCCCACCCCAAAATACCTTACTAGTTCTGCTATCTTCATTCTATGACTCAAAGTAAACAATGCATGTTTAAGACAGTCTTGAACTGTACTAAAGAGGTACAATTTCAAGTGAAAACCTTCTAAAATTAAATGACAGAATTATTTGCTTCTTAGGAAAAAAAAGTAATAAAAGAGGCAGATGCTGTTTACTGTAGCCCATTCCCCGGTCAACTCTGTGACAATTACTTTTTAAAACATCAGAACTACTTTTACTAACATTATTATTATTAACATACTATTAACATGGAAGAATTATGTGCAGTTATCTAGCAGCTCAATTGTCATATTGAACATCACTTGCCCTACAAGTTAGAAAAACAAGTCAAGTAAAGTTAAAAGGTTAAAAAGAAAAAGATGAAGGATAAGGTTGTTTTGAAGACATCAAAATGAGATGTAAAAAGACCACATTAAAATATCAGTGATTATCCAGTGTAATGGAAAGAGTAACTTAGTAGGCTAAAATAATATGAGGTGGTATGTGGAATTCCTGGCAACCTACCTAATGATTATTTATTAGCAACAGTGTGGTGTGTTGCAAACAAACAGATTCTGGGGAAAAAAAACAAAACAAAACTTGAGTCTGGATCCTGGCTGTCCCTAGGAAGTAGATTACATGATTTCTGAAGATATTTCTGACCTCTCTGGGCCCCAGGCTCCTTGGCTGTAAAATCTAGCTATCACCAAATGTGTTCTAAAATCCAACAGAAGACTTCACTATATAGTGCTGGTTTCAGAGAATCTATGATAATGTAAATCATCTACCACAGGGCCTGGCAATGATCACCATAAAACTGGTCTACAGATTTTCAAAACGTATTTAAAATGGTCTCAAGTTCTGAAAATATTCTAGAATTAGATGGTGGGGAAGGATGCATGTGACGAATATATTAGAAACCAATAGGGCGCCTGGGTGGCGCAGTCGGTTAAGCGTCCGACTTCAGCCAGGTCACGATCTCGCGGTCTGTGAGTTCGAGCCCGGCGTCGGGCTCTGGGCTGATGGCTCAGAGCCTGGAGCCTGTTTCCAATTCTGTGTCTCCCTCTCTCTCTGCCCCTCCCCCGTTCATGCTCTGAGTCTCTCTCTGTCCCAAAAATAAAAACGTGGAAAAAAAAATTAAAAAAAAAAAAAAAAAAAAACCAATGAATCGTATACTTTAAAATGGGTAAGATGGAGAATTTTGTTATGTGCATTTTACTTCAATTTTTAAAAATGGCCCAGAAATGTTCTGGATAGCAAAGGAACAGCAAGGACTGAAAGGCTGCCATGAATAAGCAATAACCTCAAAAAATGCGGAGGGTTCTCCCAAAGGCCATTAATTTTTTAAAAAAATTTTAATGTTTATTTATTTTTGAGAGAGAGAGAGTGAGAGAGAAAACAGAGTATAAGCAGGGGAGGGGCAGAGAGAGAGGGAGACACGGAATCCGAAGCAGGCTCCAGGCTCTGAGCTGTCAGCACAGAGACCGATGTGGGGCTCGAACTCACGAACCGCGAGATCATGACTGGAGCCAAAGTTGGACGCTCAACCGACTGAGCCACCCAGGCACCTCAAAGGGCCATTATTTTTAAAGCAATATTTTGTTTTTTTTGTTTTTGTTTTTTGTTTTTTTTTTCAACGTTTATTTATTTTTGGGACAGAGAGAGACAGAGCATGAACGGGGGAGGGGCAGAGAGAGAGGGAGACACAGAATCGGAAACAGGCTCCAGGCTCTGAGCCATCAGCCCAGAGCCTGACGCGGGGCTCGAACTCACGGACCGCGAGATCGTGACCTGGCTGAAGTCGGACGCTTAACCGACTGCGCCACCCAGGCGCCCCTAAAGCAATATTTTGTAAGTGAGGCCGGACATTTATTAAAAATTATGGTTTAGTATGTGTAGAATATTTTGTTTGCTTGAAAAACACCTAAATTTTCCTAATGGAAATGTTGAAGTCACATGTTCTGAGCTATCCTTTTGTTTTAATCTGAAGATCAACCTGACTTTACATCTGAAATTTTATTTATTTATTTATTTATTTAACATCTGAAATTTTAAAACACAAAAGGGCTCAGTATTGGTTGTATTTGTGGAAGAAAGGTTTTCATCCACAAAAACAACCTGGCAAACATTCCCAGACTTGGCCCTCTCCTTCTCAGGACACACAGTATAGGACAGTATGAGTCCTAAAAGCACAGTTATACTACCAGAAGGCACATTTTAAGTGTTATTTTAAATTCTTGGTTCCTAAGTACATATCAATTTTCAAAGTGAAAAGTTTATGATGGATAATAATTTCCAACTGTTCATACTGTATACTTTCATAAAAGAAAGTAACATTAATTAAACTCCTTACCATAGCACAGTCTATAACATGAAGAACTTGTTAGCCAGGCTATGGCTTCTAATCCTCTGTAGAAAACTAAGTATCTGAGAAGTGTTATCAAAGAAATAAAAAGTCTCTGAGCTTGCTCAAGCTAAAAGTATTAAAATTTACAAATGTTTTCTTACCAGTAAAATGGAAATTATGCAAGTATCAGTGTATGTTATTTATGTATCAATTAAAACAGCTCCTGGCATTCTTTAACTTTATTTATTTATTTTGAGAGAGAGAGAGAGAGAGAGAGAGAGAGAGAGAGAGAACTGAAGGGATAGAGAGAGAGAGAGAATCCCAAGCAGGCTCTGCATCATCAGTGCAGAGCTCGATCTCATGAACTGTGAGATCATGACCTGAGCCAAAATCAAGAGTCAGACCCTTAACTGACTGAGCCATCCAGGTGCCCCATAATTCTTTTTTTTTTTTTTTAAGTTTTAATTTTAATTTCAGTTTGTTAGCATACAGTGTGTTATTAGTTTCAGTTGTACAATATGATTCAACACTTCCATAAAATACCCGGTTCTCAGCACAACAAATGCCCTCCTTAATCCCCATCACCAATTTAACCAATCCCCCCCATCCACCTCCTCTCTGCTAAAACCAACTACACAATGGGGCACCTGGGTCCAACTTCAGCTCAGGTCATTATCTCAAGGTCTGTGAGTTCCAGCCTGGCATCAGGCTTTGGGCTGACAGCTCAAAGCCGGGAGCCAGCTTTGGATTCGGTGTCTCCCTCCCTCTTTCTCTGTCTCTCCCCTGCTTGCACGCACGTGCACACACTCTCTCTCAAAAAACTGAATAAACATTAAAAAATAAAATAAAATAAAATAAACACAAGAAACAACAAGTATTGGTGAGGATGTGGAGAAAGGTGAACCCTCTTGCACTGTTGGTGGGAATGCAAACTCATGTAGTCACTCTGGAAAATAGTACTGAGGTTTTTCAAAAAGTTAAAAATAGAACTACCCTAAGATCCAGCAATTTCACTACTAGGTATTTACCCAAATAACACAAAAATATTAATTCAAAGGAGTACATGAACTCTGATGTTTATAGCAGCATTACCTACAATAGCCAAATTATGGAAATGGCCGAAATGCCCATCAATTGATAAACAGATAAAGAAGATGTGGTGTAGGGGTGCCTGGGTAGCTGAGTCAGTTGAGAGTCCAACTCTTGATTTCAGTTCAGGTCATGATCTCACGGGTTTGTGGGATCAAGCCCCGCCTGCTTAGGATTCTCTCACTCCTCTCTCTCTGCTCCTACCCCAACTCATGAGTGTTCTCACACATTTAAAAAAATGTGGCAGGCAAGGGAAACAAAAGCAAAAATGAACTATTGGAACCTCATCAAGATAAAAAGCTTCTGCACAGCAAAGAAAACAATCAGCAAAACTAAAAGGCAACTGAAGAAATAGGAGAAGATATCTGCAAATGACATACCAGATAAAAGGTTAGTATCCAAAATCTGTAAGAACTTATCAAATTCAATACCCAAAAAACAATCCAGTGGAGAAATGGGCAAAAGACATGAATAGACACTTTTGTAAAGACATCCAAATGGCCAACTGACATATGAAAAGATGCTCAACATCACTCATCATCAATGAAATATAAATCAAAAGCACAATGAGATACTACCTCACACCTGTCAGAATGACTAAAATTAACAACTGAGGCAACAACAGATGTTGGCGAGGACACGGAGAAAGAGGAACCCTTGTGCAGTGCTGGTAGGAATGCCAACTGGTGCAGCCACTTTGGAAAATAGTATGGCGGTTCCTCAAAATATTAAAAATAGAACTATCCTATGACCCAGCAATTGCACTACTAGGTATTTATCCAAAGGATACAAAAATGCGGATTTGAAGGGGCACATGCACCCCAATGTTTATAGTAGCACTACTGGTGATAGCCAAAGTATGGAAAGAGCTCAAATGTCAATCAACTGATGAATGGATAAAGATGTGGTGTGTGTATCAATGATGAATGGATAAAAAAGATGTGGTGTGTGTGTACACACACACATACACACACACACACACACACACGCACACACACAGACGAATATTACTGGATAAACAAAATGTAGCATATCCACACAATGGAATACTACTCAGTAATAAAAAGAAATGGACTACTATACACACAACATGGATGAATTTCAAAAGCATGTTGCTAAGTGACAGCTAGACACAAAAGTCTATATACTGTGTGACTATGTTTATATGAAATTCTAGAAAAGACAAAACTATAGTAATAGAAAGCAGATCAGTGATTGCCTGGTCCAGGGGGTGAGAGGACTGACTGCAAAAGGACATGAGGAAACTTTTTGAGGTTATGGAAATGTTCTACATCTTGATTGTGGTGGTGGTTACACCACTGACCGTATACATTTCTTTACTGAATTGTACACCTAAGGTAGGTGAATTTTGTCTCATAAATAGAAATATTTGAAAAAAAAATTATGAAAGAAAATGAGCAGAAAAATTAGGATGTAGCAGCCTACAGAGGTCCCCTCAGACCTACTGTCTTCTTTAACTTGGAATATATAATTCAGATAAGGCCACAACTAAAATTTTACCCTTACACTAAAGGTAAATCCATGCAAATGATACAATTCAAGAGAAGAGAAAGAGAATATACAATCTTCAAATACTCTGGAGGAACATTTACCATATATGCAAATTAATGTAACTCTAACTGGAAGGTACTAGGACATCCTAAATTTAATTTTTTTTTTTTGAAATTTATTTATTTACTTTGAGAGAAAAGAGAGAGAAAAAGAGCATGAGAGGGGAAGGGTCAGAGAGAGAGGGAGAGAATCCCAAGCAGGCTCTACACTGTCAGTGCAGAACTTGATGGGAGGCTCGATCCCACAAACTGTGAGATCATGACCTGAGCTGAAATGAAGACTTGGACGCTTAACTGACTGAGCCACCCAGGTGCCCCAGACATCCTAATTTTTAAACCATCTTGTTTATGCATGAAGTCAGTCAACTCTCCTAGATTTAAAAATTATTAAAATGAAAACTTGTCTTTAAAAATATAAGCATAAGGCTGTCAATTCTAAATTTTATAATTCAGTTATTAAAATATTATAGTATGCTTAAAATATACTTTAAAAATCCAGACAAACCAAGAAACAAACTCTTAACTATAGAAAACAAACTGATGGTTATCAGAGGGGAGAGGGTGAGGGGAATGGGTGAAATAGATGATGGGGATTAAAGGGTATACTTATGATGAAAAAATAAAATAATAAAAATAATTACATGGAAGTCAGCTTTTTAGAAAAGAATTTTTTAACGTTTATTTATTATTGAGAGACAGACAGAGACAGGGCATGAGCATGGGATGGGCAGAGAGAGGAGGAGACACAGAATCCGAAGCAGGCTCCAGGCTCTTAGCTGTCAGCACAGAGCTGGATGCAGGGCTCAAACTCACAAGCCGCGAGATCATGACCTGAGCTGAAGAAGTCAGATGCTTAACCAATTGAGCCACTCAGGCGCCCTGGAAGTCAGCTTTAAAACAGATTACTTATTCCGATGCACTAAATTCCTGATAACTAAATGCTAGAAAATATACTTCATGTTTTAATTGAATAGAAATACATACTTAAAATCTGGATTTGACAAACTAGTTGAAAAAGTTGTGTCAATTTCTCTTGGGGAAAATCACATTCCAAAGCTTTACCACAGCTATCTTTTATTTGGAGTGACTGGGCTGCCTGAAGAGGAGAAGGAACTTGTTGAGCTTGAATAGGGATTTCTCAAAGCTAACATCAAGGAGTCCTCTAAACCCTGCCAAATTGTGGATGGTATATAAACAGACACAATATTTATTTTGGGACAAAGATCCTGCAGGCAAGTAAGCAAAATACTCCAGAAGCAGCAGAATCACAGAACTTTGGAAAAAGCATTTAAAAGAAGAATCTGTCCTCATTCATTAAATCAAATGCTGTTAAATTTTGCTTTACTTATGCTCATGAAAATGAAAGATAAAAGATTTTTGTTTTAAGTACAAAAGTTCAGAGGAGAAAAAATAAAACCAAAATTTCTTAAAGTATCTGCTCTAATGACATATATTTCATAACTACTTCTCAATGTCTGCTAGTAATGTTATTTGACTATCAAATAAAATCAGAAGTTATAAATAGAAATACAACAACTGTATTGGGTGAGTGTAGTAACACTAGATAGTATATTCAATTTCCATAGAAAACAAACAGTAGCGCTGTAAAGTTCATTTTTTTTTTCAGTTTATAAAATATTTTTCATACCCTTTATCTTTCTACTCAAAAACTAGGATCATGTAGTAAGCATATACAATAATTAACCTGAAACCCCAATGAGGCTTTACAAAACACAGAATGCATGAAAAACCATTAATCTGACCATTCAAGACTAATAATTTACGGTGAACCATAATCATTTGCATTTGTTTGAAATAAAGAGTAATTGAAAATGGGTCTTAAGAGGAAAGATCAGAGGAATTGGAATTTGCTTGGCATACAAAAATTTAACTAAGAATAACTTAAATTCTGATTGGTTGCTTTCCTTTGTCTTCTTAAACTGAAATTAGAGAAAAGCAGTTTAGATTAAGGAAGAATTACAAACATTTTCGCTATCTGGGTTTATAATACACCAGGATGGACCACTTGGGAAAAATGTGGTGTTCCAAAACTGTACAGCTACAAGTGAAGCTGACCTAAGGCACAGGATAGCACTGAAACTCCATAATTAAATTATCCATAATTTCACCCTACAAAATCATCAGATAGCCTCATTTTACATAGTGCTTTACAATTTTAAAAGCATTTTCACATACTCTGTACCTCATTTAATCCTGACATAAGGTATATGAATAGGACAGACATTTTGGTTCCCATTAACAGGTAAAAAAGTTACGGTTATCTTTTGACTTAAATCAGCTCTTTTCATTGTAGCGTATCAGTATAGTATATATAGTGTATACTATATTATACTATTTTAAATCTCTTCTAAGAAAGCCGTGTTTCAAATCAAAGAAAATACATAGCTTCCGTTTCCTATTAACATTCTAATATTTTCAGAATTCACTAAATTAAAGTGAATTATTGGGGTAGCCAGCCTCTAAGATAGCCCCAATGATCCCAGTCTCCTGGTATTCACACCCATGTACATGAATAAATACTCCTCCTTCCCTGCTGAGTGTGGGCTAGACTTAGTGACTCCCTTCTAATGAACAGAATAAGATACAAATGGAGAACAGGTCATAAAAAGCAGGGTGACTTCATTCTTTTTCTCTCTATGGAGAGGCACACATGACCAGGAAGTGAAGTCACCTACTAACAGTCACGTGAGTGAGCTTGAAAGTGGATGCCTCAGCTCCAGTCATCTTCAGAGACTGCACAGCCCCCGGCCTGAGCCAGTGACTGAAACTCTATCTCGAATGTGGATAGTGCTGGCATGGATGTATACGTTTGTCAAAACCCAAATCTATATATACAATTAAAAGGGGTACATTCTATTGTATGGAAAGTATACATGGCTAAAGCTGATTGTTTTTAACAGATCACTGAATCTTTGGGATAAGCAAATGAAGGGTCACTTATGAAAAAGCTGTGCCATAACTTAGTAAGTAAAGGGTGGGTGGTAAGAAAATAAGTGCATTAACAAGTGACCACCACAAACACACATGTCCTAAACTGCTCCTCAAAATTGCTCCACCCACAGCCTTTCCTATCTCAGATGGCAGCAATCCCATTCTCCCAGTTGCTCTTGCCAAAAACGCTGGAGTCCTTCTTGACTCTCACATCACACATACATTCAGACTATGATCACTTCTCACCACCTCCACTCCTGCTACTCTAGCCTCTCGCCAAGATCACTGCAACAGCCAAAATGGTCTCCCTGCCTCACTCCTGCCCCTCTACAGTCTATTAACTTAGATCCTTTCAAAACCTAAGGCAGATCCCATTGTTCATCTGCTCAAAAATCTGAAACCGCTCCCCCATTTCATTCAGAATAAAAGTCCATGTTGTTTCAAGGTCACATAAACTGACTCCTTGTTATCTCCCTGACCTCATCTCCTATTACCCTCCTCCTTGCACAGTCTACTCCGGGCACACTGGGTTGTCTGCTGTTTATCAAACACATGCTCCCACTCTACGACCCTTACAGTGGGTGTCTCCTCTGTCTTGAATATCTTTCCCCTGATACCTGCATGGCTCATCATTCCCTAACCTCCTTCAGGTCTCTGCTCAAATATATGACTTTCTTTATCCAGATCATTCCATTTAACATTCTCATTGATCATCCTTATTCTATTCGACTTTTCCTTTTTTTCCAGAGCACTAACCACTTTGTGACATACTACATAACTTACTTATTACGTATACTGTCTATTCTCCACTCCTTCCATAAAACAACCCCCAGGGCAGGATCTTTATTTTGTTCACTGATGCATCTCAAGCGCCTAGGACAGTGCCTAGTATACACAACAGATGTAAAACAAGTACGTTCTGAATGAATGAACTCCTCTGTCAGGTACCGGGCTAAGTACTTTATATACACTATTTCATTTAATCACTAGGGCAACCTTGGGAAGTACGCATTAACCTCATGTTATAATTGAGGACCATAAAGGTTAAATAAATTGTGCAAAGATACACATTTCTAAATGAAGCCAGGACTTAACTCCTCAAGTATGCCTAACTCCAAAGCCTTGACCATAGTTTTCTCAAAGTTGGGTGTGAATGGGAAGAGAACTAAGCTGCTTGAGGAGGTGACTAGCCTGAGAATTTGTAGAAGACACTGATCTGTGATCCAATATAAAAAGCAGAGGCTGGGGCGCCTGGGTGGTGCAGTTGGTTAAGCGTCTGACTTCAGCCAGGTCACGATCTCGCGGTCCGTGAGTTCGAGCCCCGTGTCAGGCTCTGGGCTGATGGCTCAGAGCCTGGAGCCTGTTTCCGATTCTGTGTCTCCCTCTCTCTCTGCCCCTCCCCCATTCATGCTCTGTCTCTCTCTGTCCCAAAAATAAATAAACGTTGAAAAAAAAAATTAAAAAAAAAATAAATAAATAAAAAGCAGAGGCAAATAATTAACATGGGGGGAAATTACTTCCATTTTTCTTTGCTTCTAGTCCTAGTCCTAATCCTATGGGGACAGATTTAAAAGCTAATGGTTATCAGGAGACCATAAAAAAGGAATATGAAAAATAAGAGACCCCATAGTTTGAGCTCCATGGTTGAGAAAACATGGGTCAGTATCTTTTCTCTAAATTCACTGGTATACTTTATCCCACTGGAATGGAGCAATATAGTAGTAGTTTCTTAGTTTTGTTTTTTGTGCCTTAACATGTTTTTTCCTTCTGGATTCTATTGGTACACTACAGGTGTTGAAAAGTATATTTAAAAAGTACATGATCTACGTATAAACATTTATAGATTTAAATCTGTGGGAAAGATACTGAATTTGCCACTGTTACTACTCTTGGGATACAGCCACACTCATTTGTTTACATATTGTCTATGGCTCCTTTTCCACTATAACAACTGACTTGAGCAGCTGTAATACAGTCCATATGCTTGCAAAATTGAAAATATTTGATATGTGCCTTTTAACAGAAAAAAACTTCTAAAAAAAATGTTAATAAAATATAAGTTTCCTGATAACTTGCATCAGTTCTATCAATTTTCCAGGTGTATCTGAAAACACATCCCCCAAATGCTACAATAGCCATACAACATTTTTGTTATTATTGGTCATGTAACTGAAAACATATCAATGGCTTAAGTCCAAGAATAATGCGGACTTCAATCTGATAAACAGTTACCATTAAATTAATTTAAGCAAACATACTTTCTAGTAGAGTTAACACCCATTTATTAGTTATTAAATACAGGAAGACTTGGGTAACTCTGAGATGTCCATTCTGAAGTTTAGCATCAAAGGTGAAGAAAAAGTTTTTGGTTTCCATCTGTAGTCTCTGATCTACCATGTTAAACAAACATTAAAAAAGTGTTTTGGGGGTACCTGAGTGGCCCAGTCAGTTAAGTGCCTGACTCTTGATTTCAGCTCAGGTCATGATCGCACAGTCCTGAGATTGAGCCCGACATTGGGCTCCACACTGAGTGTGGAGCCTGCTTGGGATTCTCTCTCTCCCCCCGTCTCTCTCTCTGCCCCTCCCCTGCTTGTGTTTTGCCTCTCTCTCAAAATAAATTAGCATTAAAAAAAGTGTTTTGAACAAGAAAAAAATAACTTCTTCATTGAGATACACTTACACACACAAAAACAGACCAAAAAAGCAATAATCCTACAATGACTTCCCAACTTCTTCCTTATATACAAGAATTACAAGATAGTAAAACTTGGATCATATGCTTGTAATCTTGCAAGCAAGCAAGCTAATACATAGGAAAGCAAATTACTTATTACTCATTCTAAAAATTCTGTAATCTATTTTCCCTCTCCTTTTCCAAAGACTAGTTGGTTCATCACCCACAAAAAAATCAAACCTTATTTCATAAGATTAAAACAAAAAATCCTTCATTATATATACACAAAATCAGAAATCTTTTTCCTAATACAAACTAATACAAAGATCTTTGAATTACAATATGTATTATGTTTTGCAAATAAAGTGACAGGTTATGCTATTCATGACGACACTTAAAAAATTGAGCAAGTTGATAAAAACAGGTATGGAAACACACTGTAAAGGAAATCCAAGAAATACTGAGTATAAAATGAAGCCAAAAAAGATTTCTCTTTAAATATTTTATTTCAATAAGAGTCAACTTCTACATAAAAAGATGAACCAATCCGAGATATTATTCAATAAAATTTCACCAAAATGTCATACATTTAAACCAGAATTTAATAGAGCTCTCAGCTTACACATTTTACAGCTTCAAACTAAACTTCCACCATAAAAAATTTAAGGCATTGATTTATTTTCCCAGCTTTTCCTCAAAATAAAAACATTATTTCCAGGTTAAAGTTTTCACTGTTCTTATCAAAATTAAATTTGAAGTCGTAACAGAAGTAGAAAGTTACCCATGAGGTATTTCTAAATATTATTACATTTTATGCCTTTTCCCATTTTTCTCTTCTTTTTATTTTTTTATAGCATGGTAGTCACCTAGGTTAGTAAAACAAAAAATTCCTGTTAACACTTTTAAAGGAATTAAGTTTTATATGTTACACGTAAGAAAGCACACTACTCATCTTTAAGGGCTAGAAGTTTCTATGATGAATATCATGTACATGAAATTAGTTATAAAATCACATAAAAAATTTGACAGCAATTTTTAAAATTGTACTACATTCTTATAACATGAAAACAAATCTAACCATATGCCTATATAATCACACCTGTGATCTCTTCATTAAACTGTAAATCTTCCGATAATCTCTAATACAACAATCCACAGTATTTCAAATTGCAAAGAAATGTTTCCTACCTTGCCTGCTTCTCTTTCTAAGTCCACATACTCCCGGCTAGGTGTCTGTCGTTGTTCTCCCTGCCAGCTGGCCGGAAAAAACTGGAGAGATAGATTGGTTCCTGTGGCCACAAAAGCCTTTTAGAAAAATCAATACAAACAGGATCAGGAGCAGGACATTACATAAATTATGCAGGCAGTCATTTATTTTTACATCAGTTTCTGTCTTAAGCCAGGCAGCACCGAGAATACTTAAAAGTAAAAAACACACACTCATCATTTTTCTTAAGTATTAAGTTACAAACATCTGATTCCATTTTGAGGACATTTGCCATTGGCTGCTTAAATATAAAATCAGACATGGAATCAATAGTTTCTTTCAGGTCATTTTTTGCTGACGTTAGGATCTTGCATTGCTAATGTCTAACCAGAAGCCATCTCCTTGAATTTAAAAACTTCTATTTTTAAATGTGAAAAACACTGAAGATCTAAACATTTTGAATTTTAAAGCATACCACAATTTAAAGTTGTATAAATGGAGACATTTTAATTTCTCTTGATTTCCCTTGCTCAATGAAACACTATGCTTTAAAGCTCAGGTTAAAAATGCTCGCGACTGTCTCTTCGGATAAACAATACATTAGCATATGATGTGATGGAACTTCTCATCTGGCTACAACCTTAGGTGATTTAAAAAATATGCATTTTCTAAAATTTAATTTTAGGAGAACTGGATCTGACTATACAAACGAGTATTCATCTAATATTTATAATAAGATTTGGATGCATGATTCAACATATGGAACAATCTAAAACCATTTCAATAAAGTATTCTGTGTAGCCCCTAAGCGATTTATATTTCCGCCAAGTAAAAAATGGAAATAATGGCGTCCCTCTTCCCAAGGGAAATTCAGAGAGAAAGAAATAAGTAAAAAACATTTTGAAAAAAAAAAACAAACATTTTTAATCATCTAAATGTAAACTCTTCTTTCTTTGTTGAAACGAGAGAACGTTTTTGTTTTATTTTACTAATTAAAGTTCTACAACATACTTTGTGTTTCCCATCAAGGAGTCTTCATCTGAAAAAGCAAGGGGTTCACATCTGGGGTAATTTGTTTAAAGCCACTGGCTGAGTCAGCTACCTGCTAGTACCCCTGAGAATTTATAGCTTAGATTCTTTAGAGGTAAAAATTTATTCCCTATTTCTATTCTTGGTATTTCAGGTACAACTGTCAACACAATTACTAAATCTCTACAGATATTTTTGATAGTATTTCCCTAATCGTCTGGATACTCTTTCTTGTGGCAAATATTTTATGTGAATAGGGACTGAACAAACAACAATATTACAACATTAACCTTAAAATAAAAATCTTCCCCCATTAATAAAACCAAGTTTAAAAAAACAATCAAATGGAGTGAAATGAACCTAGGGTTCAAGAGAAAAGCAGACTCTAGAAGGCAAACTGCCTAGGCTGAAGTAAGTGACTTAGCTGTACCTCAGTTTCTCCACTAATTAATATTTGTAAAATACTTACAATAGTACCAAGTAAATGCTATTTAAGTATTTACTAAATAACGTAAGAGAAATCATTTGGAACCGGATAAGAGAGCTAACTTTTTCAGCTTCAGATAATAAATTCTCAGAGTGGAGTGGTGGCAGGCAGATAAGCGATGCAGCCCATGAATGAATGCCTTGTGTCCAAATCCCCAGGCGTGTTTCTTTAGTATTCACCTGGTAAACAAATCCTTCCACCCGCAGTGTACCCCAAATCAGCTCAGTGCTAAGTAAAGACAGTCTACAGATCTTATTACCTCACCTCCTGTCTGAAGACCAACCTCAGAAGAGATTTCCTGCTTCATCACTTCATGCCCATTATCTCATCAAGATCCCTCTTTCAGAGAGAAGTGGTAAAAAACAGATCATTCTAGAATAGCATTTCACGAATTTATTTGACCACAGAACTCTCTTTTAATGGAATATCTATGCACACATAACTGGGAAAATTGGTTCAAAAACATAAAAATGCTACAATGTTATCACTGACTATATATAAGATTTCCAGGTTGTCCCGGCAATTATTTTACAGATTTCACAAATTATAAAATAACACCCCTTGTGTTGATCCAACATACCTTTATCCTGCCATCATCAGGATTAAAAATATAATTTTTACTGCTGTCAGAGTAGTCACCATACCTGTCCTAAGTATTCTTCTCTTTTATTAATCATTGGTGTTGAAGACTTCTCCAACACTCTTACCACAATAAGAACTTACCAGGAATAAATCAGACTTTACCCAACAGATTCTACCCCTCACCCATAATCATTTTTATTCATGCTATGATATGGAGTCTAATAAGTTTTATAGTTATAATCACATCTATCTAAATACAAAATAAATTCATTAACTTCAGTGACACACTAAGGAGATGTTCAAAATTAAAAGAATAAGAGGAGAGGGAAGGTTGGTAATAGTTTTGGAAACTATGCCTATATACTATACATAGCTGCTGTCAAAACACAGGCAAAATAATGCCTTTTCCACACCTACTTTCCACAACCAAATAAATAAAAGCCACAGCCTGTTCCTAAGTAAAAAAAAATAAATTTTAGACATTATATTAGGTAACCTCTAAATTCAATTAATCAAGTACCTATGATACAAAAGGCATTATGCCAAGTACCTGTTTAGGGGGGAGTATATTAATGCATACACCACAGAATTAATGTGGTCTCTACCCTCTAGGAGCTAGGGACCTCATTACTTAAATGTGGAGAATACTGAATTAAGGGGGGGGGGACTAAACAGAGGGGGAATGTGAAATTCCTTCCCAAATACAAATAGTTACATTATTCAATGAATTAAGACATGCATGCTACCTTAAGTGTACATCTTATACAGAATTCAACCTACCCTTTAACTTTGAATACCTGTCAGATATTAAGAACTTATTAAAATTTGCAGACCAGATATTTGGAAGAGAAGAAAGCCTAGAATGTTTGTCCGATTTATCCCTGGAAGAAATATATGGTAAATACAAGCAACTATTTATAATACTATAATACAGCAATTCAGATATACTGTGGGTTAAATTATACTCCCAATTCATAATTAAATACAGCAAAGTCTCTGATATGACAGAAAACACCCTAATAGCTATGCTTCACTAGGTTTCCAAAAAAAAACCCCTCAGCTCTAAAAAATCATGACGGTACTTTGTGCCTTATCTTTCACACTTACATCAATTAACTCCAGGAAATCCACTGGTTAGGTATACCATCCACCTTTTGCAAAAGGAAACCCAGACAAAGGATGATACAATCACCGGACCAACTAATGAATGATTCTTCTACTACTCAGTGCCAAAACCGAAAATATGTCTTAGGCATTTTAATCACATAATTATTATAACTACTCAAGAAACTTGGAAGTGGGCTAAAAGCTAGAGATTTTCTTTCATAACATTCACTAATGACCAAATATTCTAGAGCTCCTAATAAATTTAGCCAGTACCTTTCACATTACCTGTAACAGAATTCGAAAAAGCCTTCATTTTAAATAGCAAAACATTCATTTTAAATATTCTTTAAAAACAAAGTTGATTTAGGTGATAAAAAGGGTGAATTTCATGGCATGTGAATTGTATCTCAACAAAGTGTATCGTCTAAAGGAGAGGGGAGAAGTTAATGTTTCAACATGTCTTCCTACTGTTAACCCAAATTCAAACTGCACCCTAGCTTCAAGTCTCTGCAAATGCAAATGGGTCCAGTTCAGAGTAGATAACTGGATTCCATTACACAGTATTTCAACTTTTTTACTTTTTTAATTAATTATCGATCTCTTTTTTTTAGCTTCTTCCTACTTACTCTTTGGCTTCTTCACTGCCTCCTCATTAGCACCTCCAATAGGACAACCCAAAAGATGAGACACTTGAAGGTTTGGTGGACACGAAGCACTAAATCTACCACCTAAAACATGGCCTCAAACCAACTGTGGGTTTGGCAAATCCATGCAATTCTTTGGGAACTCCAGCACTAAACAGGGTATGTGTTTCAGGTTTGAAGAAAGACAATGGTTTCTTTCTGATTCTCCCGAGGCTTAACATTCTAAGAAGATAGCTCATTCTTTAGGGCTTTTCCCCCTCTACTAAAGACAATAGATAACTGGCATAAAGATTTATTCTAAACTATAATGGGAGTGAAACAGCTTCACCTACAGATTTACCAACAAATCCCGCGTCTTAGAAACAAACTATCGTCCAGGAATCAGATCTTTGAATGAAGCCGAATTCTTTTTCCGAATGGGTGTTTTCTTCCGTACAAACACGCCAACCCCTTTATCAGTGTCACAGCCTGTACAATGAGCTTTCCTTGTACAGTTGGGCTCCGGTGTGAGTTCCACACGCGGCAAACTGTCGAGTCGTGCCTGGGAAACATAACCGACCCGCAGAGGGCCACAGGGAAGCGTCTCCCCGCGAGGACGCGGCCCGCCAGTGTCTGCTTTCTCATTTTGAATCCCGAGTAGGAAGTGAGACGGCGCCCGCTCAGTTCCGGGAGCCGCGGCGTCCGCGGCGCCGTCCGGAACCGGCCTGGGCCGCGGCGGCCCCCGCGCAACAAGTGACCCGCGCGCGCCTCGGTCCCCGCGCCCTGAGCCCCCCATTCCCTTGCCCCGCCGACTTACGATTTCCGAGCGGCCGTCGCGGCAGGCGTTCTGGAAGCGCGCCTGGCGCTCCTCGTGGGGCCGGTCCCTGAAGCCCGTGTACTTAATCTGCAAGGCAGAGACGACCCGAAATCAGGAGCCAAATCCGCGACCGCCGCCTGCGCGCCCGCCCGCCCCGCGCGGCGCAGATAAGGACAAGCAGAGTCTGCGGGCAGGCGGCTGCCCGGGCGAGATTGCCCCTCTGCGGGCGCGCCACCCAAACTTTTCTCTGCCCGGGCCCACTCGGGGCGCGACGCGGCCTCCGCGCCGCCTGTCTGCCTCACCTCGCATTCGCGGCTCAGCTTCCTGAAGAACTCCTCGTTCTCGAACTTGCTTCTCTGGTCAGGCACGACGCGCGGCATCTTCCCGCCCTGAGGCCGCGCCGGCCGGCCGGGCTCCGGACTTGCGCGGCACCCGCTGGCCGGCTCCGCGCTGACCGACTGACCGCCCACCCGCGGCGCCCTGACTCTCGCTTCCCTTTGTTTCAGGCGCCCGCCCGCGTGGGCTCCAGCTCCCGCGAGTCTGAGGTGCCGCCGCCCGCTCGAGCCCAGCCCACGCCGCCGCCGCCTTAGCCGTTGCCTACCGCCCGCGCCGACCCAGCACTCGCCGCCCCTGGCCGCCGCCGCCGCCACTTCCTCTCGCCGCCCACCTCGCAAGCCCGCCCGTCCGCCCCGCCCCGGTCGGCCCCACCCCTCCTCCTCGTGCGCCCGCCCGCCCCAAACTCCGGCAAACAAAACGTACCATTCACAACTCTGCGACCGGAGCCGCGCATGCGCCGCCCACCCGCTTGCGGGGCGGCTGGACTGCAGCGAGCCAGAGGTGCGGCTCTCTCACCCTTGCGGGCCCGCGGTTTCCTCTGTGTAGAACTGCTCTGCGGACATCTGCCCGGACCTTGGAGAGAGGGAGCCGCTCGCGCGGTTCCTTTCTGTCGACTGTATGAAACTTTGGGGCTTCTCAGCTGCTTGGAGTGACCCCAGATTGTCACCTGAACGTGAGTGAGGAAACTTAAGTCCTTGGGGACTTTGTGTCGGAAAACCGACAGGGAGGGGTGTAGGCTGTGCCTATCAAAGATTAAAGATGGAAACAAACCAGAGAATCTCGCTGAATCCGCATCATGGTGGAAAGGTCTGAGCTGGTGGGAGTCAGGCCTTAGCTGGGATTTCACTCCACTGCTTACACAAACCTTACACAAGCACTGGATGCTAAGCCTCAGTTTGCCTATTCGCAAAATGCAGACACTCACAAGCTCTCAGTGTTGGCGTTGAGAGTCTTTATGTAGGTCTAACACATAATGAGCACCCAGTAAATTTAAGTTTCTAAAGAAGAAAAGTTGAATTATATAACCTAAGGCCAGTCCACATATTTACGCAAATGTGCAATCAAGCCCTAAAAAAGATTCGCAAGTTATAGGCAAGTTATTTAGCCCAAGCTGGAGAATCTTACATGGGATTTATGGCAGAGCCTGACTCAGAGCTGGTCCCCGATAAATTCTGATCCTTAAAATTCCAGCTAGTCAAAAATTCAGTACAGAGATGGTAAATACAGGGTGCCTGAGTGGCTCAGTCAGTTAAGCGTCTGACTCTTGATTTCTGCTCAGGTAATGATCTTAAAGTTGGTGAGTTTGGGCTTCAAGCTGTCAGCCTGGAACCTGCTTGGGATTCTCTCTCTCTCTCTCTCTCTCTCTCTCTCTCTCAAAATAAATAAAGGAAAAAAAAGATGGCAAATAGGTGCCAACTCTGATTGATAGTAGCTGGCCATATTGCAAATTTAAAACTTGCAAGAATAAGTGTTGAGGGCAATTGGCAATGTAGACCTGAATGCAGGGTGGGGCAGAATTTCCTAACCCTGTCTAGTTTAATCTCAGTTTTACAGATATGGAAGTGAGTTAGGGTAACCAACTGTCCAGCTTTTCCAGACACAATCCTGGTTTTAACAATGAAAGTTCCATGTCCTAGGAAACCACTCTGTCCCTGGCAAACAAGGATGGTAGGTCACCCTAACTGAGGTCCAGAGATTAATCAATTTCCCAAGGTCAGTAAGGGAGTTTTCAGTAGAGTGGAACCTGTAGGTTAGTGGTTTTAACAAACACACTTTCTGAATAGCAAACATAGAATCAACTCTTTCCAAGGGCATGCTTACCTGGCCCACAGCAAACCTGTGTGAACATATGAGTGTGCACAAATAGAAAGGGTATAGATACAGATGGGCCTCCATCTATCTCAGATTCTTCCCTCAAGTCTCTTTCAGTTGCAAGTGACAAAAACCCAATTCAAGTAAACTTAAAGGTACAAAGGGACCGTTTTATTTTAAGTAAATAAGTCAAAGAGAGGAATAGATAGTCTCTTTTTCTTTTCTTTTATTTTAATTTTTTTTTTAATTTTTTTCAACGTTTATTTATTTTTGGGACAGAGAGAGACAGAGCATGAACAGGGGAGGGGCAGAGAGAGAGAGAGACACAGAATCCGAAACAGGCTCCAGGCTCTGAGCCATCAGCCCAGAACCTGACGCGGGGCTCGAACTCACGGACCGCGAGATCGTGACCTGGCTGAAGTCGGACGCTTAACCGACTGCGCCACCCAGGCGCCCCTCTTTTTCTTTTCTATTTCTCCATTTCTTGTCACTGTTTAACTTTCTCATGCTCTCTTCAATGCCATTCATTTCCTGGCAAAGGATGGGAGCAGCTACTTCTCCATTTCTAAGTCATTATTTCTGGGAAGGACTTTGGCCCAGTCTGAGTCACATACTCTCCCCTCTACCAAATCACCATGTCCAGGCTGACATGATGACATTGGTCAGCTTATTACACAGGCTTTCCCATCAGGACTGTTAGAGGCCTGGAATGGGCAGCTTCAGATAGACCCTGATGAGTTGAAAGAAGGGAAGAGCAGTTTCTCCAAAAGGAAGGAATGAAAGTGCATTGTGGGCCTACTGAGCAGTTTGTATCAGCTACAGCTTGCAAAAGATGCCATTTTTTAAAATGTTTATTGTTTTGAAAGGGAAAGAAAGAGAGAGCTCGGGAGGGGCAGAGAGAGAGAGGGAGAGAGAGAACTCCAAGTGGGCTCCTCACTGTCAGTGCAGAGGCTGACTCAGGGGCTTAATCTCACAAACCATGAGATCATGACCTGAGCTGAAATCAAGAGTCAGACACTTAACCAACTGAGCCACCCAGGTGCCCCAAGGTTGCCATTTTTATTTTGCTGCCTAAAGGTTCTGGTGAAACTGGAGGGGGAGCTCCAAATCATCATAGGAAAAGTGTAGACAAAACCAGCCTTAAAACATCTGCATCTTATGTTGAGAGGTGGGTGAGGCAGCATCCACTCCAAGGCACCAAGGTAGAAGTAGAATTAAGCCACAAGAAACAGAAGCTTTCATCCATCTGCTGCCTCTGCTTTAAGTCTTTCCAGTCCAGCAAAGACCTTCGGACGCTAGGACAATGCAGCCATTGTCTAAATAAGAGGCAGACGATGACTTTGGTACCAGTCAACAGGACTGTCTGAAGGCCAGTGGTCAGGGGAGCAGAGTTTTGGGGGTCAGCCTCTACGGTAGGAAAAGAGTATATCACATGTTGCACCATTCAGCGCCATCATAGTCATTTAGGTATACTTTAGTATAAAACTTTCCATTTCTGTCTCTAAAGAATGATCCACAAGGCAGCACTCTTACTCCACAATGGGTCCAGGTAGGGCTCATAAACCTACAGCTGATCTTGGCGGAGGGTGGGAGTACAGAGCAGGACAGAGTACACAAATTGTCAGCCTCATGGGGGTAGGGAGTGATGTCTTGAGGGAAAGGGATGAGAAAGCCTGCGAGGCAGATCCAGAACAGCAGCACCACAGACAGCCTTTGGCAACTCCAGGCCACAGGATAACCCACTCGGCATTGTCTGGCATCCAACCAGCCAGGACGCCTGGGAAACAAGCCGCAGGCTGAAGGAGGCCATCTCCTCGGCTGACCTCTGTATGCCTTTTTTTCTTGTGAAAAAAATTTTCACTTATTTAAAAAAGTTACATTAAAGGAAATTAATAAAGGCAAATTTCACCCATGTGAAATTTAGGTATGTTTAACTCTGTGTTTCTGTCCAGCTCGGTATGGATTGATCCAGGCACTACCCCATGGAGATGTTTGCTAAGAACCACCTCTAATAGGATCCAACTATGGACTGTGTGTATCTGTTCTTTGCTTAGAAACACCCTTCCCACTCCCCAAACCTAGTTGAATTCTTTCTGAAGCCCTGCTGCTTGGAGTCTTCCTTTCCTGAGGATTCAGCCAGCCTAGGGCCTCTTCTTCCCTGTCTTCCTGGAGCAGCTGCTCCTATAGGACTCCCTGACCAATCGAATGGGTGGACAGAACAATGCATAGTAACACTGAGCAGGGAATGGGAACCCTCAATTGTTTGACCCAACTGCGAAGCTGTGAGCTAGGTGTTTTTATGTCCCTTATCTCAAAGTTCATTCAGAGAACCACTTTCCAAGACAAGTCTTCTTGTCCCAATCTGACAGATGAAGAAATAGAAAGTCTGAAAATATAAATAACTGACCACAGGACAATGACAAGACCTTGACCCATCAGAGATAACAAAATGGCATTGGGGTATATCATCTTCATTTACTCCTTACTATAATCCTGCAAGTTTGGTATTATTGGCTCTATTCTACAGATGAAGAAAAACTGAGGCACGGTGGGGGAGGGGGCAGAGGGGTGCTGGCAATCCCAGGTCTGTGCTCTTAACTATTCCAGCCTAAGGCATCTGCTGGTGAGATGCCAAAAGCCCTGCTTGTCTCTCTAGCTGAACTGCCAGCTCATGCAGAGTTGCGGCCAAGGCCCTTCCTCCTCAAGCACCCTGCCATGCTCCCAAAGGGTCCCCAACAGGTAGAATGAAGGAATCCTATCATGGGCCTTATGGCAGAATCAGTTCCTTGCCTGTGATCGTTTTACATTCCTGCCCCTGAGCCCAATTGTTTGTCTTTCCTTGGCTTGGAAGGTCAAGGCCTAGACATCCTTTCTCCCTAAGTCCAGCAGAAAGAATGGCTTTATCTAGGTATGGTGTCAGCAGCTCCCCACATCTGCGTCTCCTCAAAGAGAGGGTGGGGTCTTCCCACGCCCCTGAGCCTCTAGTGTATTTTTTTCTAAGGAAACAGTTTCCCTTCAGTTACTAGGGAAATATTGTGCCATCTTGAAACAAATAGGATCTGGAGTCACAAATGAGACTTGATGGGGGTGAGAGAGAAGGGAAATTAATGGTTGGCACAGTTCCTAAAGCCCCAGCTCTACCTAGCTTCTAGTCTGGGGATGGAGATGTGCCTAAGTCTGGGGTGAGGGTGTCATCTGCCTAATTGAGGCAGTTTTCTGGGCCCTAAAGAATTTTTTTTTGAGATATAATTTAAGTACACCATAAAACTCACCCCTAGGTCCTTAAGAATTTCCCCTCCCAGGAGGTTCTTCCGCTTCTTAGCTCCCCTGCCACCCTCCCCCACCAGCTCAGCCATCCCACTAGGAGAGGAAAACTGAGAGGAGTAAGTTTCCCCAGAATAGCATTTCTTCAGTGTTGGGATCAATAAACCCGTTTGCTTAAAAGGAACCAGATGATTTCATCCTTATAATTACAAGTTTGACGTTTGCAAATCTTGCCCGGGCCTAAGGAGCCTCTTTGTCATGGGAGGCGGAGGGGTTTGTCTGGGTGCCTGAGGATGGGGACCGAGCCTTGTGTACTGGGAAGAGGGCCAGGCTGGGGTCAGGAGGCCTAGCTGACCAATCTTGGAGGGCTGTTTGGGACTGCTCCCCTTCTCCTCCCCTGCTCTCCCAAGTTTCTGGCGGGTGATGGGAAACAGACGAGACTAGGGGACTAGAGAATGGCAGTGGTGAGCTCTAACCGCACCACCCCTCCCCTGAGCCCCTCCCTCAAGTCTCTCATTTGCCTATGGCAGAGAGGCAAGGACTGTCAGCCCAGCATTCATGACTCCCTTTCCTTTCCAATCCCATCTCTCATCATTTCTCCCTGTGGTATGTGGCAATCCAGCCATACTGACCTGTTACATTTCCCACATGCCTCAGTGCCTTTGCTCTTACTGTATATACCCTCTATCTAGCATGACTTCCTCCCCTTTCTCTGCTGCAATCACTCACATTTTTTCTTTGAATATAAGTTCAGGGGCCTTTGATTGTCCTCCATAGACCACTCCACAGTGTTCCTTACTCTATCATTTGGGCCATACGACGATGCATCAAGGAGATGGCCAGTACACCTAGGACATAGTAGCATCCTGGGAGGATTTGGCTCCCCACTAATTTGTATTCGTTTTACTACTGTGAAGTCTTCATATGAGTGTCTTTTGCCTCACCCTTACATTTTTTTAATTATTTAAAACTCGTGCATATTTTTTGTAGAAAACTGAGGAAATATAGGAATATAGGAAAAGAAGATAGTCTTACCACCTCAAAACAATAATTTAATTATAATTAAATATACAGTAGGGTGCCTGGGTGGCTCAGTCAGTTAAGCGTCCGACTTCAGCTCAGGTCATGATCTCACGGTTCTCAAGTTCGAGCCCTGCATCGAGCTCTGTGCTGACAGTTCAGAGCCTGGAGCCTGCTTCAGATTCTGTGTCTCCCTCTCTGCCTGTCACCTGCTCATGTTCTGTCTGTCTGTCTCTCTCTCAAAAAAAAAAATTAAAAAATTTTTTTAATAATTAAACATGCATTTAAGTATATTTTCTTTGGCCTTTCTCCAGCTATGTTTCTTCACATAACTATGCTGGTTTTTTGTTTTTTTTTTTTTTAGTTATTTATTTTGAGAGCAAGACAGGGAGCGTGAGCAGGGGAGGGGCAGAGAGAGAGGGAGAGAGAGAATCAGTGCAGAGCCCAACTCGAGCCTTGATCTCATGACGAGATCAGGACCTGAACCCTTATCAAGAGTCGGACACCTTGGAGCTCCTGGGTGGCTCAGTCGGTTGAGCTTTCAACTCCAGCTCAGGTCATGATCTCGCAGTCTGTGAGTTCGAGCCCTACTTCAGGCTCTGTGCTGACAGCTCAGAGCCTGGAGCCTGCTTCAGATTCTGTGTCTCCCTCTCTCTCTGACCCTCCTCCGTTCATGCTCTATCTCTATCTCAAAAATAAATAAACATTAAAAAAAAAAAAGAGTCAGACACCTAACGAAACCGACTGAGCCACCCAGGTGCCCTGCACGTAGTTATGATCTATGGTACAGTTTTGAATGGTCTTTATTACCTAACCTATGGCATAAGTATTTTCTCATGCAATTATATAAAACTAATGACATCCTGGCTGATCTCCTATTGTTGGGCACTTATTCAGGTTGTTTCCCATTATTTACTGTTATAAAATAGGCTTCTGTGAACATTGTGGTGCTTAAGGATTTTTCTTAATGTTTTTGATAGTGATTTTAGGGTCAATATCCAGAAGCAGAACCCCTATATCAAAAAGTATGGGTATTTTAAGATTCTTGATATTTGTTGCTAGTCAAATTTCTCTTTGGCACTGCCTCTTCTCTCTTCTTGAGTCTTAAAAATCCTTCCTTCCCCCATTTTTCTTCTCAGTGTCTCAGACACAGGAAATGCCAACCAAGAATAAACCAAGACCTGCAGATAGAGATCAATGGATCAATAAAGGAGGTTGAATAATTCAACATTCACTTCTGGCTCATTATTGACTCTTGAATCCAAATGCATCCTCTTTTACCTTCTCTCCTTTTTGCTCCATGTTGATGATGCCTTGATACCATGCACTCTTCTTGGGTTCTTTCCCAAATTTCCCAAGCTCTAAACCATCCTGACAGTCAGGGTTTCCCTGACTTGTCTTGCAAGTAGGCAGACAGAATTACTAGCCCACAGCCTCCTCATCAGACTGCCTTTCCTCTAGGAACACAAATGGAGCAATTACTAAAGCAGACAATAATTCTCTTCTTCTAGATGATACTTCTGAGTGAATAGGCAAGGAGCTCAGCTTCATACTGTTCTAGCCCTGGTTAACCTCCGCTGTCTAGCTTGCTTCTTTCCCCATTCTCAGCCAGGCAAATTCATGCTCTTTCACTAAACATGGGCTCAGAGGCCTCTGAGAACTGCTGGGAGAATGACTGCTCCACACCAATGCCTGACCTGGAGACCAGACCAAGCCTCCTCAAAGGTGCCCCACAGTTGATAGCTTCCCTAGCCCACCTGATGCTAGGAAAGCTTGCTCCTTCTGCCCCAGGGGAGCTCCCAGGATGCCTTGAAGCTTAAGTAGTGTTGGTGATTGAGATGGACACAGATGAGCCACCTAGATCCCTCTTCACTGAAGGTCTGCTACCTAGCAGCTGGGATTGCTCTCACCCCTTTCTGGGGTTCCCTGAGCTATAGAGAGCTACCTTCAAGTCTTCCTTTCTGGGCAGCTTACATCCAATGACTGGAGATGGGAGAGGTGCCTCGGTGGCTTAGTCAGTTAAGTGTCTGACTTGATTTCGGCTCAGGTCATGATCCCAGGGTCATGGGATCAAGTCCCTGGTGGGCCTCTGTGCTGACATTGTGGAGCCTGCTTAAGGTTCTCTCTCTCCCCCTCTCTCTGCCCCTTCCTTCCTCAAAATAAATAAACTTTAACAAACAAACAGCAACAACAAAAAAACAATGACTGGTGATGAGAGTATAAAGGCCCAGAAGAGCAATCCTGATGGGCCACATGAGCTCCAGGGCTCTCTGTGGAGTCACCTCAAGCTGTTGTTGGACTGCAGTGTAGCTTGACTTCTCCCTCTACCCAATTCTGCTTTTTTCCTCTCCCATCAACACATTTTGGGTTTTTTAAATAAATAAATAAGTAATTAGTTAATTATTTTTGAGAGGGGAGGGGCAGAGGGAGAGGAAGAGAGAGAATCTTTTCTTTTTTTTTTTTTAGTGTTTATTTATTTTGAGAGAGACCTAGAGAGTGTGCATGAATGAGAGTAAGTCGGAGAGGGGCAGAGAGGGAAAGAGAATTCCAAGCAGGCTCTACCCTGCCAGCACAGAGCCCGACGGGTTTTCGTGAGATCATGACCTGAGCCAACAGACTGAGCCAGGCGCCCGAGAGAGAGAATCTTAAGCAGGCTCCACACCCAGCATGGAGACTGAACTTGGGGCTCGATCTCATGGACTATGAGATCTTGACCTCAGCCAAAATCAAGGATCAGATGCCTAACCGACTGAACCACCCAGGGGCCTTGCTAGCAATACATTTAATCCCAAGGGCACTTCTTAATAAATACCTTGCAAGTGAAACTTTCTAGAGAACTTGATCTGTGACAGTGACTAAGAGTTATTTGAAAGAGAGCTTCACCCGGTGCCATCTCCCTTAGTATACTTGGATCTGGCCTGACTTGGATTCTGGCCAATAAGATGCTGTGGAGAAGTCACTTTATAAAAGTGTTTTAAGGTCTTGTTAAGTTTTATTGATTGATTGGTTTTATTTCTAACTAATCTCTACACCCAATGAGGGTCTCAAATTTATACCCCACTGGCTGAGCCAGCTTGGTACCCCTTTTTAAGTTTTATTTTTTTCATTTTTTAAAAAATGCTTATTTATTGGGGCACCTGAGTGGCTTGGTTAAGCATCTGACTTTGGCTCAGGTCATGATCTCAGGGTTTGTGGGTTTGAGCCCTGCATCGGGCTCTGTGCTGTTTGGAACCTGCTTGGGAATCTCTCTCCCTCTCTCTGCCCTTCCCCCACTCATGCTATCTCATCTCTCTCTTTCTCAAAATAAATAAAGTTTAAAAATGTTTATTTATATTTTGAAAGAGAGAGAAGAGGGAGAAGTGGGGGAGGTGAGGCAGAGAGAGAGAGAGAGAGAGAGAGAGAGAGAGAGAGAGGATCTGAAGCAGGCTCTGAGCTGCCAGCCCAGAGCCCAATGCGGGGTTTAAATTCACGAACCATGAGATCATTACCTGAGCCAAAATTGGACGCTTCACTGACTGAGCCATGCAGGTGCTTCCTTAAGTTTTCTTTTAAAAAGTCTTTTAAAAGTTGTTTGGAAGAGACATGAGCCACTTTGGGATGAGAATGGTTGTCTGTTATGACTTGAGATTTGTCATCCATCAAATATGGACACTATATAACATTGCTTTAGTAAAAGTAATTTTCTAAACACTTTCTCATTGGACTCTCCCAAGTGTCTTCAAGGTAAGGAGGGAAGGAATTAATGTCCTATTTTGCAGCTCAGAAAATTGGGATTCAGAACAAGTGGCCATCTCATTTAAGAGCATATGGCTAGATAGACCCGGAGAGAAAGATTCCAGAAGAGCAAAGGTGTCCTGAAGTTGAAGAAATTCAGTCCCTTTATTCTTTGTTAGAGCAACCTGATGTCAGAGGATTTTAGTGACTTCTCTAAGATCCCAGAGCTAGGTGGTTCCTCAATTTTTTGTTTTTGTTTTTTAATTAGAGAATGAGAGAGAGAGAGAGAGAGAGAGAGAGAGAGAGAGGGAATCTTAAGCAGACTCCATGCCAAGCACAGAGCCCAGCTTGGGTCTTGATCGCACAACCCTGGGATTGTGACCTGAGCCAAAATCAAGAGTCAGATGCTTAACCGATTGAGGCACCCAGGTGCCACCCTCAGTTTTTAAATCTATAAATTGAGGACAAAGACATCTACTTGTATCTGTCAGGACTGTTTTGGTTTCAAGTAATGGAAGCCCAATTAAAATTGGCTCACACAAAAAAGGGAAAGTATTAGCTCATTTAACTGAAAGCTCTGCATGTGTAAGTGACTTCAGGCATGGCTGGATCCAGGTATTCAAGCACTGACACCAGAAATCTGTCTGTCTGTCTATCTCTCTCAGTCTCTTGGTTCTGTTTTTCTGTTTTAGCTTCATTCACATGCTGACTTACCCTCCCCCACCCCCCAGTGGTGAGGTCTGCCCTTTCCTGATACTCCCACAAAAATCTGGGGTTGACTTTAATAGGCCATGTTTAGGTTATCTGTTAATACCTGAACTGTGGACACTGAATTGCTGTCAACAGGGCAATATAGCAGGAAAAGGAATGGATGTATTGCACAGGCAAAAACACCAGATGGTACCTTGGTTAGTGTCTGGCACAAAGTTACAAGCTCTCAAAGAATGGTGGCTATGACAATCTTAAAGGTCCCATCTGGCTCTGAAATTCTAGGATTTTTACAACTCTGTACTTTGATACAAATCCAACTATAAATATTGGCAGTCAAGGGATGCCCTGGATAACAATTTGAGTTCATTCAAGGTCCAGTCAAAATACCATAAAATGAGCTGAGAAGGGGCCTGAAAATGAAAAGGAAGCTGGCAGAGCAAGGCTGGGAGTGCATGCTCTTCTATAGCAGAGGGTAACTGCCTCTGGCTTGCCTTCTTTTGTAGTGAGCCAGGGAAGGTGGCAATGACAGAATCAGTGTGTGGCCCTGGAAGGGATTCCCTGAGGCGCTGGGGGCTGCTACGTCAAAAGATTCTGCTTCTTTTAGCGTCAAATGACTGAGAAGGACCACCTCTGGTAGCCAAAGACAGCCTTGGATGGACTGAGGGGAGTCCACTGGCCTCCAAAGACTGCCCGATGTGGATGCTTTGGTTAGGTGGTGACCAAGCAATCGCCCAGTCAGAGCCTTCTCTGAGGCACGTGTGGTGTAAGCGCATGTACAGGTGGCAAGCCCAGAGGAGGCAGGGCTGGAACTCAGGTGCCAGCCTGGCTTTCATTCACCCTGTAAACCAAGTAAGTGGTGCCCCCTGGAGGTGCATGCTGCAATAGCTCTTTTGTCTTCCATAACCTGGGCGATGTGGGAGGGAGGCCTATACCACCCAGCACAATGGGCTCCTGATTGTTTCCCTGTTTCTCACATTAGATTTCCATTACCAAGAGTTTTTTGGGTATGTTTACATCTTCACTTTTTGAAAAAATTATTCTTTTCCCAGATGTGCTGAGTATTGTAGATAAATTAGTCACCTAAAAGCCAGGCAGTCAGGATTTCTTCTGGCAGGGAGGATCAGCGAGGCCAAATGAATGTCTGAGGTCACACAGCAGAGGAAACAGTTGTATTAAAACTCAAGATCCCTGCCCACCAGTGGCCTTTTCTACCACTGAACTCCAGAATTCCATGTTTCAGAAGTAGCAAATTGATGGTAGTGCTCCTGGTGGTGCTCCTGAGAAGCCCAGCAACAAAACCAGAGTTTTAGAGTCTTGGATCTGGAGTTTCTGGAAGGCCCTGGAGGATATCAGTCCTTCCTCCAGGCCAGAAGAGCTGCTCCTTAGTTAAGAAACATGAATCAGCCACAGACGCCTCTGCCAGCTTTTGATGAATTTTTCTGCCACTGGTGCTAATTTCCTGAAAGGCTTTTCTTCCACATTCAGGCCCCCCTCAAAAGCGTTCTTACTCCCTAATGGTAGGAAATTCATAATGATCACCCAGTGGCTCCTTGTTGAGGTCACCATCATGTTCTTCACCAGTGTCTGTGGCTGAAAGAGCTGAGCTGGTTGTGGATGAGTCCTAGACCACAGTTGGAGGGGCCTGGGGTTGGAGTAGTGTCCTACCGGGATTGTTCCCAGATGCACAGATGAGAACCAGGCCCAGAGAGGCAAGTGGCTTGCCTGAGGACACACACAGAAAAATAGGCCCAGACAGGAATATCCAGCTTCCAAATTCAGCCTAAAAGAGGCATGCTGAACTCTGCTCTGTGAGACCATCTGATCTTGAGTTCTTTCGGGGTTCAAATGGGTCTTCCTCCCCTTCCATTTTGCCCCGCAGACCAATAGGCTCAAACCCAACTCCTTGCAGCCATGGAGTTACTGTGATTTTATGGAGTCAGTGGTAATAGGCTAAAGTCCTGTCTGGATTAGCTTTCCATGGAGGGAAGGGAGAGAAAAGGGGCTTCCCCAGCAACACTAGGCCTTGCTTGTGTCCCCATCCTGGACAGGACTCCCCCTTGGGACTTTTCCTGGATCCAGTAGGTAGGGGCTGAGGTCTCCCAGGCTCCTGGAGAGGAGTGATGAGTCCCCAGGCTGGGTTGGGTGGGGGAGCTCTCAGCCAGAGTTCCCCAGGGGCCATCTGGTAGGTAGAGGAGGGGAAGGGTCAGAGCTGGCCTGCTTTTGTCAAAAGCTCCTTGGAACAATAGGACATCTAGGAGTCTCTCTCAACTTCTACCTCCTCTTTCCTCATCTGTCACCAAGTCCTGTCCATCAGCTTTATGAACTTGCTTGCTCTCTTCCACGAAGGACTCACTGTCTAGTTTTGCATTGTCCTGCCCTGGTGTCCCCACTTCTATTCTCTCTTCCTTCAGTTTGTCTATACTTTGTAATCTTAGAGATCTTTCTGGAAGATAAGTCTAACCAGGACATGTCCCTCCCATGGCTCCCCAGTGCCTCAAGGTAGAGTCCATGCTCCCTCCCAGGCTTATAGGGCTGGTGTTCCAGCTCTGGGCCCTGCTTCCCCTGCCTTTCTGCATGGGCCACACATACACAGAGCTGCTAGGATGGAACAGGCTAATTCCAATCTCCAGGCCTTTGCTCCTGTTGTGCCTTCTAGCTGACGTAGCTTCCCCTCCCTCTCTGCCTCCAGACCTTCCACTCTTTCCTACTGGTCCTTTCACGTGCTCCTCCAGAAGACTTCTCTGACTCACCACCTCACCCACGTTAGGTCAGCATCTCCACCGTGCTCTCACAGCCTTTCCAGCTGACCCTTTCTATCATCCCCCTCCAAGGTCTCAGTGGCCAGACAACGGGGATGAGAAACAAATCCATGCTTACTGCCATCTTCTGAGTACCCGGGTACTTCTCTTTTCCAGCCTGAACAGCCTCAGCACCGCCCTGGCTCTGTGTCCATTTGCCTGTCTGGGTGTGTGTCCACCTGCTTCTGTTTCTTCCCTCTACCCCTTGACTTTCTTGGCGGATTGTTCCACTGTCTCTTTCATCTGCTTCTGTTTCTCTCCTCATGCTTTAATATACTTCCACCTCATTTCATGAAGGACTCAAGGTGGTGTCTTTGTCACTGCATCCCTTCCTCCCTCAATCCCCATAACCCAATTTCTCGCAGGCACTCTCTTTCCACACAGTCAATGAATTTGGTATGTGGAAGGAGAGTTCAGAAGGAGAGTTCTGACTCCTTTAGAAGAGTGATATCCTCTCACTCACAGGAAATCTGGCCCTTCGGGGCACATAGCAGGTCGCCAGCCCCTTCCTACTAAGACCAGACATGAGAGGGGTGGGGGCAGAGGGCACAGAGTAAAGGCCACCCTGAAACCCATGCCACTGTACCCAGTACTGGTCAGGGACCTCAGCACCTCTAACCCAGCCCCTTGTGGCACTGATGGGGGAAACAGCAGATCTCTTTGGTCAACCCCATTTGTGAAACTTCTTCCTGAACCCTCCCCCCAACTGCTTCCTCTCTTCTAGAAACTTCAGCCTCATGTAACATGTCTTGGGCATAGGCTTACCTTGTCCCTCAGGACAGGGCTCCAGTGTGTCCAGCTGGGCTGGGAAGGGGTCAGTTGGAGAAGGAGAAGCCTTGAAGTGGTGGCATCTGACCCCACTGCTCCTCTTTGAGCCCCTCTTTCCTTCACCTGATGCCTCTCTGGACCTCAGAGCTTCTAGTAGCTTGGGGTTCTCGCTAGGCCCCTGGAGTATCTCTCCTGGCAGCCTGTGGGCTTCTGGAAGGCAGGATTGATACCTCTTGGGTCTCCCAAAGCCCATAGGTGGCCAGTCAGGTTGTGCACCGCAGGGACCCAGGAGAGGAAGCCCATTGGCGATGAGCCTGTGGCCCTGCACTGCCCACCCAAACTCCTGCCCACCTTCCTGCCAACGGGGCACCAGCCAGCAAAGGCCTCCACGGCCACCAGCAGGAAACTGCCCTGGGGGCGGCCAGCCCAGGCGGGGCTTTGTTTGGAGAGCGAGAAGCCAGGAGGACCATGAGACCACAAGGGGCTTGGAAGAGCCCGCCCCTGCCCAGAGCGTTTGTGTCGCCTGCCTGAGACTGGGGCGGCTCGGCCTCACCGCGCCTCCTGCCGCCGGCCCGACGGACGACTACTGGCTGGCGCCTGGGCACAGGCGGTCAGGAGCGCTGGAGCCCTTACTGGGAGAGAGGCCCGGTTCCCCTCGCCCCCACCCCCAGCGGCTGCGAGTTTCAGCTCCCGGCGCCCTCGCGTCCGCCCGGGCTCTGGCCCCGCGCCAGGCGACTGATCCTTCACTGCCTTTGGCGGGAGGCGGACGGCGCGTCCCCAGAGGCTCCCAGGCCGCTGGCGCTGTCTGCCGGGCAAGGAGGGCGGCGGCAGCGCTGCGGGGGACTGCGGTCAGCGCGGGCACCACCCACACGCCGAGTCTCCCGCACTAATTGGCCCTCAGCTGCCTTGGTAGTAATTGCTGCTTCGCGGGGCGGGGGCAGGCGGGGTGTCGGAGGAGAGCAAGGGGCTCCGCTTCTGCAGCTGGGGAGTCAGGCTCAGCCTGAGCTGAGCCGTGGGGCTGGCAGGAGACGCGTGTCCACGCTGTTCCAAGAGCTGGCTTTACACCGGTGCGTCTTCTTCCTCTTGGCGGCCCTGGCACACAGCGATGAACCCAGGGAAAAGCCACTCAAGTGTCTTAGGGCCTTCACCAAGATCCAGTCAGTTCTGTGAACCGCTCCCTGCGGAGTGGAGCGCCGTGGAGCCTGGCAGGGACTTTAGGAACGCCTTTGGGTGGGCCACCGGAGACTTCAGTGCAGCCGGGAAGCGGAGGTGGAGACAGAGCAGTAGGTAGCTCTCCCCGCCTCCCTCTTCCATCAGGAAGAGGACAGGGTGGTGTGGGGCTGGAGCTGTGGGAGGCAGGGGGCCAGTCAACCATCCAGGCTGTCCACTGGAATCCCTCCATGCTCAAATTCTGAGATAAGGTCCTAGGGTTTCCCTGGGAGTCGTTTATGATCCTGGCATCTGGTGGGGCCCTGACTGTACCCTAGCTCCTCCTCAGGTTCACTCCCACTGATTTAGGAGACAGTAGCCTGGGGAGTGGGGGTAGGGAGCAGCCTCTGGGCAGGTGGCTCTTTGGAGAAGGTTCCTTCCCCAGATGTGTGAGAGTCTGAGGATGGAACTGAGGGACCCTCACAAGCAGGCCTGGACTGACCTGCAGTCAGACCTTTGGACCTCCAGGTCAGGGTATCCTGTAGGCACTGGGATGAATCAAGCCCAGCTGGTCCCTGCTGAGTTTCTGCACAGGTTACCCAGGATCGCTTTCCAGGGGGTCCCAGAGAGCATCCAGCCTCTCACTCAGGGTCCCATTGAACTGCTCTTTGGTTAACTATCCCCTGGCTAGAGGGGGGCAGGGATGTTCTGCTGGTTATGCCTCCCAGAGAGTGGAGCTGCCACATGTCCTCTGGGGCCATCCTCTCTCAGGGATTGTTCCAGGTTTGGATGGAGGTGGCAGGGTGAGTCAGACAAGGCTGTATCAAATTTCCATTCTTCCACAACTAGGTAATGACCTTGAGCAAGACCTTTTATGTCTTGTGTCCCAGTTGCCTCATCTATAATATAGGGTAATAAAATCCATGACAGGGTTGTTGTGAACATGAATCTGCTTGAAAGGGGCTTTGTCCCCCTCTTCCAACCACCCCTTTGTTTTGGGGGCTTAGATGCTGGAGGAATGAGTGCCCCTGACCCCACAGGTCTGCAGCTTCTAGTTGCCTCAGAGACAACTCAGGAACCCTTAGGAATAGAGTCTAATCAACATTGTAGTTTGGGACATAAAACCTATGGGATGCTACACTATTGTTCGTAGCAGCATTATTCACAATAGCCAAAAGGTAGAAACAACCCAAATGTCCATCAACAAATAAATGGATAAACAAAATATGTTATTTACATACAATGGAATATTATTCAGTTTAAAAAGGTATGAAATTCTGATACATGCTACAATATGGATGAATTTTGAAGACATTATGCTAAGGGAAATAAGCCAGACACAAAAGGACAAATATTGTATGACTCCACTTCTATGAGGTACCTGAGATAGTCAAATTCATAGGGTGGAAAGTAGAATAGTGGGTACCAGTGTTTGGAAATGAGGGGAAATAGGCAGTTAATTAAGGGATGCAGGGTTTCAGTTTGGGATGATGAAAAAGTTCTGGAGATGTATGGTGTGATGGTTACATAACAACATGAATGTACTTAATGCTATTAAACTGGACATTTAAATATGGTTGAAATGGTAAATATTATGTTATGTATATTTTACCACCAAAAAACCAACAGCAAACTAAACTGAACCAAAAAAACCCTATGGGACAGGCTGCGGTATGCCCAGGTCGAGTTGCAGGAGAGGCCAGAGTGAGGAGTCTGGATGTAGCACCAAGACCTACACCAATGGACAAGCGAGGATGGAGTATGGATATCCTGAGGTCCCTTCTGAGATAATGAAGAAAAAAGCCAGGTATATTGCAATCCAGGCAACTTTGCCACAGCTCCCTTTGTCTGAATGTAGCACAGCAGGCTGGGCCCAACAAGAGGCAGGCAGCAACACACCCTCTCTCTGATGGCTCAAATCAAGATGTCCTCTGCTTCACTCAAGCATTTTACAGATGGAGAAATTCAGGTCAATTCAACATGTTTTTATTGAGGACCATCCCTGTGTCCAGGCTTTGGAGGGGTTTCATGGGAGGTGAGTATGCAAGGAGGAGAAGACCCTAAGCTATCAAAGCTTCACCCCACATAACAAATAATCTGACCAAGGCCTCAGGCCAATGTAATGTGAACAGGCACAAGGCTGAGCAGGATGAAAGGTCAATGACAAGCTGGGTGCAATGGTAAGGGCAGTGGCAGTCTGGGTGGATTTCCCCAAAGAAATCTAAACAAAGGGTTCAAGTAGACTTTGAAGGGTGGGAGGATTTGGAGAAGGAAGAGTTGGGTTTGTCCTGAGGCTGGGTGGCTGGGCACAATGGAGCAGTAATAGAACCTGGCCTAACCTGCTAGAATCAGTGAGACAGGGGGGCATCATGGGATGTCAGGCTGAAGAGTGTAGTGCAGAGCCCCAAACAACTGGCTTAGGCTCTAGCTCTGGCCTGGAGATAGTAGGGAGTCTCTGCAGGTCCTACATTGGGGAAGGCAGGACGCTTGTCCCAGATGTGTCCATGGCCAGTCTCCCCAAAGCTTAGGTGGTGGGGAAATACCTTAGACGCCCTCCTGCACAGCTCCTCTCAAAAGTGCCTCTGCTTTTCAGGTCCTTAATGCTGGTATAGTCTCATCCAAAAGGCCATCTTCTCCTCCTTGAGCTTCACACCCACCCTCGTGATGAAATCCAACTGCAGGTACTTCTCCTCCTCGTTATAGCGTGGCCAGTAAGGCAGCTTCCCACCATTGGGGTTTCTGCCCAGAAGGAAGAAGGAGAGAGGGTTGTTCATGCTCGTCTTCACCCTGCCTCCTTCTCTTACCCTGCCCTTATTCACCTTCCCTCTGGAAGTTGGAGTCCAAGAATTCCTTAACAGGGATGATATTTAGATCTTTAAGAAATAATAGAAGAGTGTGTGGTGGCAAAAGGAAACAGGCAGAGGGAAGAGTATGTGCAAAGGGTTGGAGGTATGAAAGACCAGGGCTTTTGGAGGAAGCACAAGTATAAGTTTACAGAAAAACATGGGCTGTGTCAAGAGGATGGCTGTGGATAGAAGATGACCCAGTAAAGATTTTGAAAATTTTCATGCCAACGGGCTAAGGGGTGGGGACTTTGGGGGCAGAGGGAAGCCAGGAAGAGTTTTAAACAGGTGAGTGACTTGGTCAGATAGTATTTCAGAAAGATCTTTTGAGTATCATAAGAGGGGTGGAGAGAAAGGATAGAGAATGTGGAGATGGGAAACCAGTCACAAGGCTAGCCAAAGCTCAGCCCAGATGTCACCTCTGCCAGGAAGCCACTCCTGCCCATCTGAGCTCGGTCAGACACCTCCTCTGTGCTCTCATAGTACCTTCTTCCCCAGTACAGCAACTTAATGTTTTCATTATAACATTAACAAGCTGCTGAAGGATGTGGGCCATGTTTGCAAGATTCTTGAATTCCAGCTCCCAGTATAGGGCTGGGTGAAAAACAGTGCATGATGAATGACTTGGGTTGAAAGCTTGAGTGAATGAAGAGTGTAGTCATGGGACAGAGAGGGACACATCCTAGGGACATTTAGGACCTGGTCACTGGCTAGGAAAAGGTGAGGGAGAAGGTGCAGTTTGCTTAGGCTAATCATGTATTTCCTATGGGACACACAGGGACAAATACCTGAAGCAGCTGGCCAATGGGTCTAGCGTTGGGCAGGAAGACTGCCCAGATGTGTTGGGGGACCAGACTCACCCTGTACGGGCAAAGTTGGCCCAGTATTTCATCATCTGGAGGCTCAGTGCTTTCTCCTCAACCGTGGAATGGCCTGGGGTCAGAATAAGATGTGACATTTGGAACAGAGCATGGGGTGGTAACATCCCACCCTTCTCCTTCCACTATTTCTTCCATACTGGGAGGCTTTCATTTCCAGGAACATTCTAGATTAGGAACTGCCTAGACCCTTAGGGTCAGCCAATGGAGAGGTGAGTCCGGATACAAAGGTGGGGAGACTAGACACCCAGTGAGGGTGTCAGGTGGGGCTGTAGCACCTTTGGAGAAGGGATTCCCAAAGATGAAGTGGATCTCATCCCCGTGGTCTGCCCCATCAGTGCAGGGCTTGATGATGATGCTGGTGGGAGTGTGGTGCTCAAACTCATACAGGAAGACAGGGAAGCCAGCATCTAGGAATAGGGAAACTGAGGAGGGCTGCAGGAAAAGTCCTGGGCTGGGATTCTCATCCACCCCACACATCCCACCCACCTGCATCAAGCAGGGAAAAGTGCTTGGGCTCCAGAATCTCAGGAGCAGATTTGAGTCCTGTCTACACTACTCATCAGTCCCATGTCCTGGGGCAAGTCACTCACTCAACAGTCTCTGAGCTGCAATTCCTCATCTGCAGATGGGGATTGTAGCAGGATCACAGACCCTTCCTGTTCCTTCTCTGAACAGTTCTTCTCTTGGGCATTTAAGGTTCTTTGGTGTCTGTGCTCTCCAGCCCCACCTTTGAACTCTCACCCATGTGTTCTCCAAGCCCCATTCAGCCTGGACAGGATCTCCAATGTGCCCCCTCAGCCTGTCCTCCCAGCCAGGAAGCCTTCCCTGACCACCCTAGGCTATGTCCTCTGGGCTGGACTCTGCCCTGCCCTCCTTCTCCCTTTCTCTCTCAGTTGACAGCCCACTGCTTTTTCTATGCCATCTTGGAATCCTATACCAGCCCAGAGGTGCAAGAAGGTGGTTGAGCAGTTGGTAAGCAGCATCAGTAGACAGAGTGTGGCCACTCTTGGGGACCCCACATACCTCTGTGGTGGTGGGCAGCCTGTAGTGTGGAGTACACAAAGATCGCATCCCCAGCTAGGTCCATTAAACGGTTTCTTAACATTTTCCAGTCACGGTCATCAATGTCACCCAGGTACTCCTCTATCACCAGTGGTAACTGCTCTTTGGTGATATTCTGGGTGGGGAATTCATACCCACCCTGAGGCCTGGGGTGCCAGCTGAGCAGAAATGCGCACACTAGTGACATACACTCAGCATCCTCAGGAGTTTTTGGTCTGGGAGAGTGGGGGAGAGAGGGGAACTTCTGGGAAGATCTTTGCTGATTCTTACCCCTGTGTTTAGACTGCATGAGAACTGCCTGCCATGACCCTGAGGCCAGTGCGGTGGCGGGGGTGGGGGGGGTGGGGGGGGTGGGGGGGGTGAGGGGAACCTGCTCACCAGCAGCCATCTGATCCCATACCAAACTCCAAGCCCCACCAAAAGGGGAGTTAGCTTTGTCCAACCAAACTGAGCACCCCTAACAGCATGGCTCCTCACCAACAGGGTACTGGTTCTCCAGAGCAGCTTGGTGATGATTCCTTTTCTCATTATGAACTGGTTTAGTGAGATCTTCATGATCTGCCCACAATATAAGGACCCAGGTGTGAGTTAGGCCCAAACATCAGGAGGGATTCCAGCCAGAGCTACACCAGGCTCCAAGGCTCTCACCCATCTAAGTGGTGAGTTCTCAGAGCACACAGCCCGGAAAGGGCCCATGACTATTTCCTGCCCTCCTGTTCTCAACCTGTCCATCACTACCACCCAGGTCAGAGCTGAAGTGGGGACTGGGGACAACTATCCTGACCTAGGAGCAGTTGTGGGGGTGGGGATAGGGGGCAGGATTTGCAGCTGCCTGGAGGCTAAACAGTGGATAGGATGATACATCCAAACTATGATCTGAAGATTTGGGGTCCTCAAACCTCCAAGAGGCCAATACTTCTCTTCCTCCCATCATTTCTGGCCAGCGCTTACTGCTCCGGGACTGCAGGATGTACCCAAGCACTTGGACATCCCCAGAAGAGCCAATGGGATCTGATCTCATGCACAGTACTACCCAAGAGGAATCCTCTGCTACTCCCGCTGGGGTGGGCACCCCTCCTATTGACTTACAAAAGGTAAGAGCCAACTGAACTCCAGGTTGTTGACACCCAGAAGATAGGGCACAGGTGCAACTTGCCCCTGGCTCAGGAGCACTGCTGGGTCATCTGGGAACACCACACCATCCACCACCGGGCTCATGAACCACACAACCTACAAGGCAAGGGGCATTTCCAAATAGTCCTCCCACATATCCTCCCAGGATCCCTGTAGCCTAGGGTTCCCAGCTCAGCAGGTCCCCATCCAGAGATTTCTTTATCCATAGGCCCTTTGGGAAAAGCTGGGCTTCAGTGACCCCTTGGAGGGCAGGAGATGCTCACCCCCAGGTATCTACTTTCCTCACCTCTTGACAATCTTTGCTAAATGTCACCTTCTGAATGAAGCTTTCTTTGTCCCTCCTATTTAAAATTCTATGCCTTACTTACCCTGCTCCATTTGTCACTATTCACTTTCCTTCTAAAGAGGTAAATGAGTTATTTATGTATAGTGATTACTGCCTGTCTCCACTGGAACATCAGTCCTACTCGGGAAGGAATCTTGGTCTGAACAGTTCACTTAGTATCCTGAATGCCTGGCACATAGGAGGAGGTGTTCAATAAATACTGTATCACAGAATAGGGCCTGCTCACCTCCTGAGGGTCTTTCTGGGAGTTCAGGTGGAAGAATCCCTGTAGGGGAGAGGAGGAAACTAGAGTTAAAGAAAGTCTCCCCACTGTGCTCCTTAGACAGGGTCCCTGGGGGCAGCCGGGTATCAGGTCAGGTAGGTGGCTTACAGGTGGCCAGGTGAAGGAGCTAGAAGGAAGTTTTACCTACCATCTTCTTAGATACATGCATCACCTCAGCCCCTGATCGTGCCCTCAGGCAGTCTACCAGAATCCGTGTGCTGTTGTAGGTACAGCCTGCCAGGCGGGCAACTGTCTGTGGAGAAGAGGTGTTCAGGCCCATCCTGCCCCTTCTTGCTGAGTCCTGGGGGAGAGGAGACACCCACCTTGGCCACCTTCAGCGGGTCAGGAGTGATGAAGGCTCTGAGTGCTGCGGTGCCGCTCTGGGAAATGGCCCGATGAAAGAGACCGCGGGCTAGGGGTGACATCATCTGCAGGGGTGGGGAGTGTGGTACCCATGAGAGGCACAAGTAGAAGTCATTTGGGCAGTTTTGGGTGCCTTTCTGGCCAGGGCTGGGCAGCGTGAAGGGGCCCAAAGAGTGCAGGCAGCTTGGGAGGGAGTCAAGAGTCCTGGGTTGGAGTCCTGGACCTACAGCCGGTGCCTTCATGCCTGTGGGCCCCCCTATCCTGGCCCCTGCAATGGGCCCCAGCAGTTCCAGAGGGGATCTGAGCTTGTGGGAAGGGTTCTGCTGGTGTAGGAAAGAGACTCTCTATGCTTCTGGGTTAGAAATGGGGGGGGGGGGTGTTGGTTCCTATGGCCCCTTTAACCTGTATTGACAGTTCTTAACTTTCTTTGCTGCCCAAGTTGGAAGAGCAACTATAACTGGGACCCCTCATCTTGTCTCTTGGACACTTCAGACTTCATGTGCCCCAAACTTGTTCTAGCTGGTTCCCATCTGAGTGGCATCCCTCACACTACACCATCCATCCAGCCCCAGGGGCCTTTCCTATCATCTCTGCTCACCCCTCCACCCAGCTGCCCTAGTCCTGTCCATCTGGCTTCCTGCATCCCTCTTCAGCTACCTTCTACTTTCCAGTCTTCTTGCTTCTGTTTCAGAGGCAGGCCTCATCCTCTCTTCTAAGATATACCCCACCTCCACTCCCAGATGGCCTCCAGGCCTCTCCTCCTGCTTCTTCCTAACTCAGTTCCAGCACACTGAGCCATCTCTCTAAATGCACTTCTGGCTGTGTCACTTCTCTGCTTCAAATCTTTCCCTGTTCTCCAATGTATTTTGAATGAAGCTGCTTAACCTTTCTGGACTTCAATTTATCCATCTGCACAATGGAGAAAACTTCTCTTTTGGTAGAACTGTAGAAAGAGGATGTTTCTATTTCTGGATTGTTGAGGGAATTGAATGAATATACATACAGTGCTTGGAAGAGTGTTTGACACACAGAAAGTGCTTGAGCGTTTGAGTATTATTACTGTGGCGGGTAAAGCCCTGTGTTATGTGGTCCCAGCTCACCTCCCTAACCTGTGTCCCACAGGGTGTACCTGACCTTACACCTACACTCCAGGCGCACTCCAGGTCAGTGGTCGCCCGAGTCTCCAACCCAGGCCCCTGACTCCCAGGCTTGGTCTGTGGCCCCAGCCTTGCCCATAAGGCGGATGATGCATTCTGTTCAGGGGATAGAGCTCTGGGGGTAGGTAGGGAGGCAGGAGGTGCTGGGTTATCTTTTTGGCCCACCACGGATTGGTTGAGTATCCCTACTCTCAGCGTTGCCCGCTCTGCTGGCTTGGTTTTCTTATCAGTGCTACCCCTGGATGGAGTAGTACCCTTTGCAGGGGTGAGGGCAAGTCTGTGCACCGGCATGTACCTGTACACACAAATCTGCATAGGTGTGTGTGCAGTGGAGGATGCACTCATGGGAACCCGGGGACCTGCGTCTGTGCTGGGTCTGACCTGGCGCTGCACTTACCAGTCCCGAAATACACATGGCCCCCGAAGACTGGCCAAACAGGGTCACGCAGCGTGGGTCTCCGCCGAAGGCTGCGATGTTCTCTTGTACCCAGCGCAAAGCAGCCACCTGGTCCAGCAGCGCCCAGTTCCCGCGGGCCTGGCTGTCGCCCGTGCTGGACGCGCGGGGCTTATAATCAGGGTCCGGAGCCCCCCGACCGTCTGGTTACTCAGGGCTCCATCCTGGTTCTGCCTGGCCCCACCTCACCCTGCCTGGTCCCTTAGGCACCAGGTCTTGCGACCACACCTCTTTCCCTAGTGTTAGATCCCCCTCTGGCGGCACTTGGGAGTGACCGCCCTCTCCAGAAGAAATTAGGCCCCTCCCCTGCACGCACCTCTTGTAACCACGCCCCCACACCCCCTCCTCTATCCTTCCGCCCAAGTCCCTGGGAAGCCGGACCCCTGATTCCCCCGCTCCGGCCCCCGGCCCCGCCCACCTCAGGAAACCCAGGACGCCAAGCCTGTGCTGCAGAAGCACGAGCACCACTTTCTCGCGAGAGGCCAGCTGCGTGCCATCGTACGTGGAAGCGGAGCCCACGAGGAAGGCACCACCTGGGAACCAGACCATCACCTGGACATGGAAAGCGGAGGCCTGAGCTGGGCGGTGGGGTGCCTGAGTGGGATGGTGCGTGGAAGAGGATGAATACTCACCGGCAACGGAGCGTCCCCACGCGCGCGCACTGGAGCATACACGTTCAGGTACAGACAGTCCTCACTGAAGCGCAGCCACTTGTACTGTTTCCGCGTGTTGAAGTACATGGAGGTGATCTGTCCCCAGGACTCCTGAAGGCACCTGCGGTCACGATGTGAGTTTGGGCCCAACGTGGTGGCCAAAGAAGGGAGAATGGTTGCAAACCCAGGTTCCGCAATTGAGGAAATAGAACCAAAAGCAAAATTTAGGATGCGCGCGCGTGCGTGTGTGTATCTGTGTCCGAATAGCCTCCACTAGCATTAGGGTCCAGGGTGAGTGCAGCGCCAGGTCAGACCCAGGGCAAGATCCACCCCTCTGTCTTGCCCCCGGTCCCAGGAATCTGCCTGGGGAGAGGTTCCATGCTTCTGTTGGAGACCCTTTTGGTGCTGTCAAGCCAGAAACCTGGGTGTCCTGGGATTTCATGCCCCCGTCCTTCAGGCTCTTTTCTGTCTCCCAAACAGCTCTTAAATAGGCCTTCTCCATCCCAGAGATGCTGCCTTGTAAAGGCCATTACCTACACTGGCCAGGACACTGCCCCAGCCTCTTTGACATCGCTTCCAACTCATCCTCCACACCCTGACCGGAGGGATTGACAGAAAACAAAAACCTATTTCACTTCCCTCCTTAAAACCTTCCTGGGCCCCCCTGCGCTCAGGATAAGGTCCAGATTCACCCATACTGACGCAGGCCCTCTCCATCTAGTCTTCCTGGCACTCTTTGCTCTAGATGCCCACGGACCCTTCCTTGTCTCCCATCTCTAAGCCCTTTTGCTTATGTCCCTTCTGCTTAATGTTTTCTCTGCCTGGCAAACTCCTGCTTATGTTTAAGGCTCAGCTAAAGTGGCGCCCCCTCTGCTGGGCACTTCCTGTCTGTGCTTCCCAAAGTTCTATCCACGCTGATTATAGTGCTGGGTTAGAGTTGTTTCGATTGGTTTGGTTGTTATTCTCCCCAAGCAACCATGCACTCCCTAGGGGCAGGGATGGATGTGGATTTGTCTGAGTCCTGGCACTCAGCCCAGTGCCTTGTACCATGTGAACATTTGGTGTACTTGTGGAGCTTGGGCTGTTGGGCCACCTCATCCTTTCTCCCTGCTGTCCCAGCCTGGAGTGTGGCTATTGCCAATAGTTGGGGCTGGGCCCATCTGACTGGCTGCAGGAAAGCCTGTCTATTCTACTCCTTTCTCCACTTGTTCCCTTGCTGCTCTGGCCTGAAGCTAGTCATTATCCAAACTGGCCACTAGTCTTCTTGTCTCCTTAACTACCATCCCACAGTCTGTTGTAAGCCATCCACAAATTCTTCTACCTGTCACTCTGTGTTCCAAACAGCTATTGTCTGACAGCTCATGGCCAACGTTCCAACAACTGACACCTGGACTTCTATGCAATGGGCACCCCAATCTCTAAACCCCTGATCCTCGGGGCTCTAATAATGGTCATCCCCTGTTCTGTCACCTGATCCATGGGATTCCACATAACAATCACAGAAGGTTCAGATGTCTTGGTTTCTCTCACTGGTGGTCAGTGTTCTAACAACTAACACCCCAGTGTTCTACTAATAGCCATTCATGTTCTAACAGTGGATGCCCTGTTCTCAAAGGTTAGACACCCTGGGTGGTGGTTGTAGTTTTTAGATATCAACTGACACCCAGGTTCTCACAGTAGACATTTTTCTAAACCCAGTGCTGTATCCAACTGATTGTTAATGATTGCCACAGAATATTCTGGTTAGTGGGTTACTCAATGATCTGAATAAATAATAAATACACTTGTTCTGGGTAAATTGCCAAGCCTAGTGCTTCAAAGGGCAGTCATTATCTCAACATGCTCATGTGACTCAGGATTTGAGCCCTGTTAGAGGTTGCATTAAGATTCTGGGACTTTGGGGTGCTTGGGTGACTCGGTTGGGTTCAGGTCATGATCTCAGGGTCATGGGATTGAGCCCTGCATGGGGCTCTGTGCTCTCTGCATGTGGAGCCTGCTTAAGATTCTCTCTCTCCCTCTGCCCCTCCCTTGCTCAAGCACTCGTACGTGCGCGCGCGCGCTCTCTCTCTCTCTCTCTCTCTCTCTGTCTGAAAAAGAAAAAATTCTGGGACATTAAAACTGAAACTGAGCCTGTGACTCCCTATCTTGGAGCTCCGTCTGCAGGGAAGGGCTGATGGTGTCATGTGGGCTTGTTCTGGGGCTCAAGCCCCAAGTGAGAGGGAAGAGCTCAGGGTTCACTGGGTATGGTGTGTGTGTGTGTGTGTGTGTGTGTGTGTGTGTGTGTGTGTGTGTG
>NW_024412421.1:18698406-18843252 GCF_014898765.1 Herpailurus yagouaroundi | reverse complement strand
GTGTGTGTGTGTGTGTGTGTGTGTGTGTGTGTGTGTGTGTGTGTGTGAGTGTGTGAGAGAGAGAGAGAGAGAGACAGAGACAGAGACAGAGAGACGGAGACACAGACAGACAGAGACAGAGAGAACTCCTCCTCTCATACTTTTAGGAAAACTTAGGTTCCCAGAAGATCCTGGAGGCACATCAGTGAGCACCTCCTCCTTGTCTGGAGCTTTCCCATAAGAAAGCCAAGAACAAACAGCATTAACAGTCCTGTAAACATCATCTGGGCCAACGACTTCATTATATAGGTTTGGAAACTGAGGGCCGGAATGGACCCCAGGCTACTTACAGTCATACAGTGCACTCTTTTTAGTGAGTTGTTCAAACTCTGGCCCAGAGGCCGGCATAGATCCACCCCCCCTCCTTAGAGTCTGCCCACCTCCCAGCCAACAGTCATTTGGCTCTTACGCAGGGGCATAGGTGGTGGCGTTTTTGATTCCTTCCCAGGGCTCTGGAGGCTCTGGGGCAGCAAACCTGCGGACACCCACAGGCGGTCTGGAGAAGGGCACTCCTAGGAAGACATTGATGGATGTCTTCCCGACGTGCATCTGTTTTCCTTGGAGGGTCCCATATTTGGTAATCACTAGAGGTTCCTTGGTGTGCTGAGCACCTAGGAAGAGAGGAGAAGGGTCACTCTGGCCACTGAAAAGACTCTGGCCTGTCTGCCATGGCACCAGTTGCAGCTTGAAGCTTTTCACAATTGTGTATTTTGCCTACCTTTTCTGTGTTTCTCTCAGTATTTTTCTCTCTCATTATTTAAGGTTTCAATGCTATGTTGGTAGGTGCATAAAGGTTCATGTCTATTATATGAATTATTTTTCTGTCATTTAATGTATCACTTAATGTCAATAATCATGTCATTTATTTTGATTTTTGCTTGTCTCATATTGGTATTCCAGTACCTCTTTCTTGTTGCTGACATTTACCTGGCATACTTCTGGGAAGAAATCACACACATTATTGACATTCTCATTCATATGTATACTCACAGTAATACTCACATGTACATACAAATTTATACATACATAGGTATATGTGAACACAGCTTATTTACAACAAAGCATGTAGAAATACAAGAGTTAAGTGCACACACATATGCATACATACATATGCGCATGTAAGTACAGTTATATAAAGGTTACATTGTATCCATATGTGGCATATATTCATATATTACACACGGGCACATAGATACATTAGACCTATATCCACACCTTAGCCAGCTCTTGGACTATATACAAACTAGAGCGACTTGAATTTAATGGCTGCCTATGGGCATTTCTTCCTCTTCTCAGCTCTCATCTTGCCCTATTGCTATTGCCAAGCATTGCTCTGCCTCACATCTATTGCCCTTTCCTGAAGCACCCCTGTCATTTCTCTTCCTCCTTTCTTATCAAAACTGAATCGTTCTGTACCCTGGTCCCCTGGAGCTCACTCTGCAAATGACAGAAAGCAAATCTGGTCCGAGTATTATTGAACTTGGCTGTGTATCAGAATCATCTGAGGAAATCATTGCTGAAATACAGATTCCTAGGCCTGCCCTCTGAATGAGAATCTCAGGGTTGCACTGGGAAAGTAGATTTACAAATACCTCCGTGAGATTTTGATGCATTGATTTTGGGCACCGCATTTGGAATTGGTGTGGTAGAGCACACCCTCGCACCTCCAGCTGCAGGTGACCCAAAGTACCACTCTGTCCATGTTCCCGAGTCTCTGCACGTCTGACAAAAGCAATATCTGTGCACAAGGAGTGACTACAATGGTGGCCTGCAAGCATGTAGGCAGGCCAGTGCAGGCAAAGGGCCATCTCAAACCTCCTCTGTGTGTGCAGTTCTTTGCAGTTTACACAGCCTTTCACATGGTTCTCTCACATCAAGTCCTCATTGGCCCTGGGGATAGCTAGGGGAGGACTAAGGGCCCAGACAGGGGCGGCAACCAGCCTGAGGTCTCAGAGGACACAGCAAAGAGGCAGAGGTCTGTCATATTACTTGGATTTGCCCTGAAGCCTGACTAGCCCACAACTATAATTTATTGATCCTTTATTATAGCCTAGCACGGTGCCAAACACTTTACATGGATTATCTCACCTCATCCTCCTAAAAAATGTAGAGAGTAAATGTTATTATTGCACAATACAAATGTGGAAAATGAAGCTCAAAGGGGTTATAGAACTTGCTCAAGGTCACACAGAGTGAGGTTCTTCTCAGAGTTCTACTCTAAGCGGTGATGTTCTGTTGTCCTCATCCCAGTCTCTGGGGACACCTAAGCATGTGGCAGAGTGCTTTACACCCCTGAACAAGATCTGCCATGGAGTGGTCCCCACTCCAGCCTTGCTACCCGGAGACAATATGTGAGCACTTAGGAAAACATTCCACCTTCTTTTTTTTTTAATGTTTATTTTTGAGAGGGTGAGAGACAGAGTGCAAGTGGGAATGGGCAAAGAGAGAGACACAGAATCTGAAGCAGGCTCCAGGCTCTGAGGTGTCAGCACAGAGCCCTATGCAGGGCTCGAACCCACGAACTGTGAGATCATGATCTGAGCTGAAGTCGGACGCCCAACCGACTGAGCCACCCAGGCTCCCCATTCCACCTTCTTAATAAGCATAAAATGCTAATTAAAACCAGGAGAGACAACTTCCACCTAAGAAATTAAAAATGATGGCCCCCAATTCTGGCAAAGAAACAGTATATGTGAAAGGATATTCACATATACTGTTGGTACAGGTTGGTGCAGGATAAATTAATACAATGCCTTGGAGAAATAATTTGGCATAATGTGTAAGAGCCATGTTCACATGCTTTGACTCAGTGATTTCTTTTTTTTTTTTTTTAAGTTTTTACTTATTTATTTATTTATTTAGAGAGCACACGAGAGAGGGCAGGGGAGGGGCAGAGAGAGGGAGAAACAGAATCCCAAGCAGGTTCCATGCTGTCAGTGCAGAGCCAGATGTAGGGCTCCAGCTCACGAATGGTGAGAGCCTGACCTCAACCGAAATTAAGAATCACCCGCTTAACCAACTGAGCCACCCAGGTACCCCCCAACTTTTTTAAAAGTTTTTAAAAGTTTATTTTGACTCAGTAATTTCACTTTCCGGTCCCTCCCTTCAGAAAAGAGTCAGAAAGGCATTAAAACAAAGATCTTTATGAACCATAGTTAAATATACCATAGTGAGTACTAGAAGCATCATTTATGTCACAGGACCAGGCAAAAAAATTTTAACTATAAACTAGAGTTATAAGCTGCTTGTGATAAGATTCTAAGTGAAAAAAAGCAGTGTATAAAGTTGTATACATGCTAATACTGTAGCTGTGTACAAACATGAAATAAAAAGACTAAAAGAAAATGTGCCAAAATGCTAAAAGTGATTTAGCAAAGTTTCTCGCAAATAAAAAAATTTAAATGCACTTAAACAGGGCGCCTGGGTAGCTCAGTCGGTTAGGCGTATGACTTTGGCTCAGGTCATGATCTTGTGGTTCATAAGTTTAAGCCCCAGATTGGGCTCTGTGATGACAGTTCAGAGCCTGGAGCCTGCTTCAGATTCTGTGTCTCCCTCTCTGTCTGCCCTTCGGCTGCTCGCACTCTGTCTCTGTCTTAAAGATAAATAAAACATTTAAAAAAATTTAAATGCACTTATATAGGCAAAACTAATTTGTGATAGAGGTCAGAATAGTGGCTACTTTGAGGGTATTGATTGGGAAGGAGCATGTGGGGTGCTGGAAATGTTCTAGATCTCAGTCTGGTTGGTGGTAACATATACATACACACTAATGTATATACTAATATAGTAGTAATTTTATATAATATTAATTTTATAAGGAATACAAATATAAATTAACAAATTATAAATACATAATATTATGTAAATTATAAAATATATTTTAACATATAAACATAAATGTCTAGACTCTTAGCTGATGGGAGGATCAGTGCCCGAAACAACCCCCCCATCCGCCCAGACCTTGTTGAAATGCCCTTGCCCCACTGCACCAGGAGAGGTCGAGCTGAGGGCCTGCCCCTGTGTCTCTCATGTCCCCTCTTGCCTGACACCCTCAGGATGGAGTTGGGGCTTACCCAGGGCTGTCTGCACCATCAGGCAAAGGGTGAGGCTCAGGTATAGAATCCAACTCATGTTCTGGCCAGCCAGCTCCTGCCACAGGCTGGGGTGACATCCACACTGTGGGTACCAGTTGGTAGCTGTGTCTGCAGTGTCCAGTGAGCACTGGGAAGTCCCACTTTTATCTTCCCTAAATCCCATCAGCAGGTGCAGGGACAGAAGAAATTGTGACCAGCCCTCTGGCCAGCCCACAGCCTTGATTGTCTGCCTTGGAGTGACAGCACATGATAGATAGTCTTGGCTCTTCAAAAAACTGACCAGTCTGCAATCTCTGCCTGATGTGTTCGTCTGTGCAATAGGCTTACAGCTGCAGTGTGAGTCAAGCTCTGAGTGCACAGTAGGTGCTAAGATTGCAGCAGAGGACCTGGTTACAAGGCCCCTCAATCCCTAGGTATATTCACTGTGGATTTAAGGGTCTCAGGCCTCCCTGCTCCCCTTTGTTTTGCCCAGTCTCTTTTAATAGGCAATGCTTCACCCTTCCTCACACATCCCGGCTCTCAGCCAGGACCATCATGAAGTGGCAGGCTCTGTGCCAAGAATTAAAAGTCCCTGGTGGTGGGGTGGGGGGTGGGGGGGTTGTTCCTGCATGGTCGCTGATCTCACAGGCTCAAGGTCCTGTTGGGGCAGCCAGATCTGGAAGCACCTGGGCCTGGAGCAGGGGGTGGGGACAGGAGGAAGGTGGAATTTCATCTTAATTCACAGTTAAGACTGTTCCCTTCCCAATCTCCCATCGAAGCCTGGAGTCCTTTGAGAACAGGAGTCTGATGGGCTTCTGTGATGCCTCTGCTCAGCAGGGTGGAATGAGCAGAGAGGGAAAGGTAGGGGAACAGTGCCATTCTTCCTTGACCCATGGCCTCCTGCTCTGGAGGCCTGGCAGATGGTTAAAGCTTACTCCTTCTCTCATGGCCAATTTTGTGGGTTCATCAGAGATGTCCCTTCCTTGGGATACCTGTCCCCCAGTTCCTATCCTGTGATCCTTCCTCAGTCTCCAGAGTGTGGCATTTTCTGCCCAGCATTTCTTCCCAGGCTCTATGCCCCTCTAAGAAAGAGGCCTGAGACAGGCCAGAGGTGACCTCCAATCCTGCAGGGTCTTTGTGGGCAACCCTCTGACACCCCTTGCCCCACTCCAGGAGAGGCATGGCCCCTCCCATTGCAGCCCCACTACCCTACCCACTGTGGTCACAAGCTGATGGAGTCAAGCTCCAGTTGGCTGAACTTCCCCATGGTGGGCAGCACTTCTCGCCCTCCTCCATGGTCTCCCGAAAAGGAGCCCCACAGCTTGAGAGGAAGGAAGTGGGATGAGGATTCACAGGGAGGTAACAGCTCTCTCTAGAGAAAATCTCTTTCCTAAATCCCCCACCTCCAAACATTTTTTTAAAGATTTATTTTTGAGAGAGAGAGAGAGAGAGAGAGAGAGAGAGAAAGAGAGAGAGAATCCCAAGCAGTCTCTATGCTCAACATGGAGCCTGGTATGGGGCTCCATCCCATGACCCTGGGATCATGACCTGTGCCAAATTCAAGAGTCAGATGCTTAACTGACTAAGCCACCCAGGTGCCCCCAAACTTTCTTTTTTCAAGCCTTGAATGGCCAAGGGGCCTGGGAATTGCAGAAATGGTTCTCAGACCATTTTCTATGGTCTAAAATTCTCATGTGCTGCTGTGGCTTGGGGACTTCCATGTCTACTGCATCCTGGGGTCTTGGTTAACACATCAAAGTTCCCTCCCTGTTACAACTTTACTTTTGACAAAGTAGGTGCCTTCGTGCTCTGGTGGCAGGCATGTTACTCACAGACTTTCCTAACATCATTGAACAACATGGAGCAAGAAACTTAAAACCGCCTCATCCTTTGACCGAGAAATTTGTTCTGGGAGACCATCCAAAATACACAAAAAATTGTTTTTGTGATGAGCGTCCTATAGCCTTGTTGACAACAGTCTTACCCCAACATGACCAGAAGGGATAGGTGAATAAGAGACGTTGCATCTACATTATATAATATATGCTACACAGTCAGTAATGACATGTTCTGTAAGACTCAATATGGCTTAGGCAGATGGCTTAGTGTGGTGGTTCTGAGCCAGGCTGCTGGGTTTGAATCCCAGCCCTACCCATCATGAGCTGTGTGACCTTGGGAAAGTCACTTACCTTCTCTGAACCTGAGTTACTCCTTCTGTAAAATCAGCATAATAACAGTACATAATAACAGTACTTAACTGATACAGTTGCAGTGAGAGTTAAATGGGCTAACACAGGGAAATTACTTAAAACAGGGGAAACCCATTATGTCAGCTCTTGTCATCAGTACTTGGGAAAAGGCTGCTGTGGTTTAATAACTGGAAAAAGGCAGAATTTGGAATTGTATATTGAATACGAGCAAATTAGCCATGGAGAGTGCAAAGCTGTCTAAAGAAACAGGAAGGATTAATGTCAAAATAGTGTCAGTGGTTGCCTCTGAGTTGCAGAGTCATTAATGATCTTGATTTTTTTCTCTTTTTTTAATTTTTCTGTATTTTCTATATTTTCTTTAACAACATTAGTGGAGAGTTCACCATCAGTGTGGGTTTCAAGAGAGCAGGGATGGGAGGACAGGGAAGGCAGAACCAAGGAAGTAGTGACTACCAGTGGCTCCATCTGGTCTGGACCACGTACATCCCTCTTTCTGGACCACATTCACCTCCTCATTTCCTCACTCTGCCAGCCTCCCCTGTGGGCTGTGCATGGCCGCATCATTAGGAGTATGGAGCCCTATTTGAGGGAGGCGGCAGAGCCACTTGTTTCTTCTGCCTAGGACCTGACAAGGTTAGTTTACCTGAATGCACTAAGCATGTGTCACTCAAAGCAAGGGCCAAACTGGGGGAGGGAGGACAAGGGAAGGGGGTGGTAGAGAAGGCAGATAGGACTGTGAATCCACCTGCTAGGTCTGGGTGCCAGTCACATGTAGATTCTTCTACCCAGCTGTGCAGCAACTTGGCTGGTTCTATATGGGCTTTAAGGTGTGGTCCTGCCAACAGCTGGCTCCACTCCTGCCATCTCTCCCTGAAAAAAGAAACAACCTTTCACCTGTCCCTATAGGGAGCAGTTGTGCCAGGCCAGGTGCCTCAGTAGAGAGGTGCTCCATTCAGAGTTCACATGGGGCATGGGGGATGATGAATGGGTAGCTGGCTCAGCCAGATGTCCTTGATGCAACCTTATCTTAGGGTTAAGGATCTGTGATTCTGATGTGTAGCACCAAGTGGCTCCTGTCCTGAGTCACCCAGCTTCCTCTTTTTGTGGGAGAAGACAAGCGTCATCTGGTCCACTACTGGGCTTTAGCCATAAGTAGACATGTCTGACAAGTGGGTGGAGTGTTCCTTTTTTTAAAAAAAGATTTTTAAAAATGTTTATTTACTTTAGAGAGAGGGAGGGAGTGTGTGTGCAAGCTGGGGAGGGGCAGAGAGGATCCGAAGCGGGCTCTGTGCTGACAGCAGAGAGCCCAATGCAGGGCTCAAACTCACAAACCTTGAGAGAATGATCTGACCCAAATTTGGACATTTAACTGACTGAGCCACCCAGGTGCCTCAGGGGTGGAGTGTTCACCTGATCTCAGGTCATGGAGAGAGGAGCCTCTTGGAGCTGGCCTAGCAGTTGGGCCTGGGACGAAGTTAGAGGGCATGGTTCTGGACCCACCATGGTTCTGACATGACATCCCACCCACAGGGGGCAGTAAAGGTACCTGCAACGATGGAAGAATCCTCTCACTGAGCTGAGATCCTATGCTCAAGCAGGTCAGCAATGACCCTCACCAGGGTCACCTCACCAGGGTATATCAAAATGAGGGGAGTTAACCTTCTCTATTCCAAACAGCATCAAAGGTAGTAGTTACAGACCTAGGGAGAGTTTGTGTCTGTCCGAATGGCACCATTAAGGAACCTTCAGGACCTTCTGGCTAGCAAGGGTTCATAGATGGCCAGCACTGAGGAACCCTAGAGGCCAGTGCCAGGGGTGGGGGTAGGCAACACCAAGCCATGGATGAGGGATAACAGATAGGAACCCCCAAGAGGGGTTTGGCCAGTGTACTTGGCCACTTCTGTATTCACAGGTGTTTCTCAGAAAAGCACAGCCTGAGCTCAGCTGTGGACTTGATAACTCCTGGGGCACCTCCATGAACTGGAGGCTCCCAAACAAAAGAAGTCCAAAACTTATACTCTAAAAACTACAAAACATTTTGTAAGAAATTAAAGTAGATGTAAACAAATAGGAAGACACCCCATGTTTGTGTGAAAGGACTTAATATTGTTAAGTTGGTAAAGTAACACTCCCCAAATTGATCTGCAGATTCAATGCCATCCCTATAAGAATCTCAGCTGACTTCTTGGTAGAAATTGGCAGCTGGATTCTAAAATTTGTATGGAATTGCAAGGGACCCGGCATAGCCAAAACAAGCATGAACAAGGATAAAGTAGGAGGACTCCTAGTTTCCTATTTCAAAACTTATTACGAAGTTTCCTATTTCAAAACTTATGGTAATCAAGAGAGGGTGGTAGGTGTTGGCATAAGCCAAACATATAAAATAATGGAACAGAATTAAGAGTCCGTCCATAAATCCATCGTATCTATGCTTGGTTGATTTTCGACAAGGGTGCCAAGACCATTCAGTGGTGGGAAGAACAGTCTTTTCAACAAATGGTGTTAGACGACTGGATAGCTCCATGCAAAAAGTAAAGAAAATGAAGACAACCCATGGAACGGGAGAGAATATTTGCAAATCATATACAAGTTGCTGTTAAGGGACTTACATTTGGAATATATAAAGGATCTTACAACTTAACAAAAAGACAACCCAATTAAAAAACGGGCAAAGGATACAAAGATATTTTTCCAAGGAATATATTTGAAAGGTTAATAAATATATGAAAAGATGTTCAACATCATTAGCCATCAGGGAAATGCAAATCAGACCAACATTAGATGCCACTTCATACCCACTAGGGCATCTGGAATAAAAAAGTCAGATAATGTAGGGAAATCTAAATCCTCATAGACTTCTGGTCAGGATGTGAAATGGGACAGCCACTTTGGAAAACAGTCTGGCAGTTCCTCAAATGATTAACTATAAGAGTTACCATATAACTTAGTAATTTTACTCCTCTGAATACGTGTATGTGTGTATCTCCAAGAGAAATGAAAACATGTCCACACAAAATTTGTGCACAAACATTTAGAGCAGTATTATTCATAATAGCTACAAGGTAGAAACAATCCAAATGTCTATCAACTGATGAATGAGTAAGCAAAATGTGGTATATTGATAAAATGAAATATTATTTGGCCAAAAGAAATGAAATACTGATACATGCTACACCATGGCTGAACATCTAAACATTATGCTAAGTGAAAGAAACCAATCACAAAAGACTGCATATAATATGATTCCATTTATATGAAGTGTCCAGAATAGGGAAAGCAATAAAGACAGAAAGTAGTTAGATACAAAAAAAAATCACTTAATTTTACCCTTTATTTTTTTAAGGTTTATTTATTTATTTATTTATTTATTTATTTATTTATTTATTTAGAGAGGGCACATGTCAGGGCTGGACTATGCCTCTGTGCTCCTACAGCCTTGTGTCCCTAGTGGCACACTGTGATTGGGGCTTATGCACTTGTCAGGCTCTCTACTGGCTTGTGGGGACATACTTCCCTGGTGGAGAAGGGGGATGAGAACAGAAGGCTTTCAATGCCATGTGAAGAACTTGGACTTGCCCTAAGGGTGACAGAGAATCACAGGGAGCTCTTGAGCAGGGGAGTGGTATGACTTAGTGTCCCTCTGGCTTTATGTGTCTCCTCCTTGCCCAAAAAGGACATCCCTGAACAGCACTGGTCCCAATTGCAAGTGCTTTCATATAACCCTCAGCAGCCAGGAACTGAGTCTGATGGAGAAAGGGTATATGTGAGATTAGACCTGTAGGATGAGATAGTGGGGGCAGGGAAAGAAAGTCCTTGTGGCATGTATTAAAATCCAGATACCCCAAGGGAGTGGTGCATTGATTCTCAAAAAGAAGAAATGTTTGCCTCAAAAGCCTCTGGCTCCTCTTCACTTGTTGTAGCCTGAGTGGGTAGGCCTCTGCTTTTCTCTGTGACAATAGTCTGATGCACTAGTCCAGACACCCTCCCCAATCTCTTCTCCTGTGTCCTAGTAGGTGCTGTGGAGCTGTGCTCAGTTCCCCCAGAAGTTGGTCTCCCCAAGCTGGGAGGGCAGGGAGGAGCCTAGCAGGCCATAAAGCATTGAAGCACTAGGACTGGGAAGCTGACGTCTCATAGGCTAAGAGTCAGGGCTCTGGCCCTGCTGGATTCTGCTGTGTCTTGTGCAGGGGAGCAGGGGAACAAGTCTGGGCAGCACAGAGAAAAGGATCTCCTTTAGCCTGAGTTAGAGGCCTTTGGGGGCTGAGATCCATTCTAGAGAATTCTTTGAGGTCTCAGGACTTCCTCCTACCCCAGGACTGCCTTTGGAGTCCATTCACTCTTCTGGCCAAGGGGCACATCTGTGTAGGCCTGAGCATAGCTTTGGTGGCTGAAGAGCCTGGGTTCACATCCAGCAGCCACCATTCACACACTCAGTCTTTTACTCGCTCATCAAACATCCCTGACTCCAAGTCCTCCTGATCCTTGTGGGGAAGATACAGAGTGGGGTCAGGTTGATTTCTACTCTCAGAGAAGGGAAAGAGACACAGATACAGACAGTGCTAGCCTGGAGTGGGCTATGCTGTAACGGACATACACTCGGGCCTAGAGAAGGCAGGGAAAGCTTCATGGAGGAGGGAGCTTAAGGAAAGAGCTGGAACTTGCTAGGAAGCAAGGGGGAAAGAAGAGGGAGGAGTTTGTACAGAGGCCCTTAAAGTGGGAAGCAGGTGACATTTCAACAGCACAATGCCAGTCATGGAGGGGCTGATTCCTTAAGGGACATGTCCATACATCAGTTTGGTTTAAGTTAAAGTTTCTTAGCAGGGGGAGAAAGAAGCTGTTTTGCTGGGACTTTGCCACCCCTACGGTTAGCCTCCAGCCAAGAAGGCCCATGCCCTTCCTCAGAGCTCCTCCTGGGCCTTCCTGCCCTTCTGCTTCTGCTGCCACTGCCGGAAGTTGGCAGAAAGTATCTCTGCCCAGAACTGCATTTGGGCTTCTCTTAGCTTCTGGCCAACTCGTGGTGTCGGGCTGATCTCCAGGTATTGCTCCAACTGCTTGAATGCAGGCCAAGGCGGCAATCCCTCACCATTGGGGTCCCTGGGTAGGAAAAATGAATGAAGTCCAGGGCCGCCTGCTTTATCCCCTGGGGGAAGATCTGCATAGTAGAGGCCCAAAGCCAGGTGTTCCCACTTGCTCACTCACCCTGTCCGGGCAAATTGGGTCCACTGGGCCATCATGGTGAGGCTCAGCTGCTTCTCCTCCTGTGTAGCTTCTGGAAAGGCTAGGGGAGGAACAGACCTAGATCAAGGTCAGGTGGGTCTTGGAGAGAACCCAAGGGTTCCCTGTGCTGACTGGAGACCTCTGTGCCTGCAAGCCCCACCCTAGCCTGTGGAGCCTACAGCCCAGGGATCGATGTCTATCTGTCCTCACCCAGCAGAGAGCTCTCATCCATGAGGAAAGGACCCCCGAATATGAAGGCAATCTCAGCCCCATGGTCAGCCCTCACCCAGTCTGGTTTGATCTTCGCAAAAGAACTGGGTCGATGCTGGAACTCATAGAAAAAGACGGGAGCTCCAGAATCTGCGGAGAGAGGGTGGCATCAGAGTTAGGTACCCTCAGCCTGACCAGGTCCTACCTCTAACAGGACTGGCTCATAGTAACACCAATAACACCAACACCAGTAACAATACTGATGATGACACCATAATTATCAGCAAGCATTTACTGAGCACTTGCTGGCCATTGTGCACCATTCCATGTGCTTTATGTGCGATCATTAATTTCATCCTCACAACAACCTATGGGTTAGAGTCTATTATTGTTGCCATTTTGCAAATGAGGAAACTGAGGCACAGAGGGGTTAGGTATCCTGCCTAAGGTCACAAAGATAGGAACTTGGTGCTATTCTAGGGCTGTGTCAGGGACTAGCCACTAGGCTTGGAGGAAGCAAGACTTTTCTCCCAGGAGAAGTGCTGAATGTGGGAAAAATCAATGAATGCCTGAGAATTGGGGATGGGCCCTGCTGGGTGACCTTAGACAAGTCACTGCGCCTCTCTGAGAGCTTGTTTGGAGGTTCTAGCAGTAGAGCGCAGCTACTCATATTCCCTTGACTGAAGAATGAATGGTCTTCCTCTATTGGGGAAGGTCGTCCTTGACTGATAGTGCTGCTTTGGGAAGGACACAATGCAGCGATGAGGGAGGAAGGGGACACCCACCTAGCCATTCAGATCAGCTGAATCAATCCTGACGATCAATGAGGTGACAGATGTCACAGCCAGATCACCTTCAAATCTCTACTGCACATCTCTGAGCCTTGGTTTTCACCCCTGCAGGGTGACCTGCCAGAGTCACCTCTCATTACTGTTAACACTGCATCTCAGAGAGAAAGCGAGGTGTGGGGGTAGCAGCAGGGTGTGGGGCCATGATGCCTATGATAACCCAACTCCTGGGCCAAAATGGGAAGGGTAGGGCAGGTGAACAGGGATAGGCTCACCTCGGAGGTTTCTTGAGAAATTCAAGGTGGGAAAGATAATGATAAGGTCAGCCCAAAATTCCTGGATGGCATTACGTCTGGCTTCTGCGTCGAAACTGCCGCCTAGGTATTCATCTATGATGGTGGGCATCACCTCAGGGGGTATATCCTGGGGCAGGAAGCCAGGCTTAGGCATGCTCAGGTCCCACAGCCCAGCAGACCCTCCAAAGAAGCCTCACACCCTCCAGCACAGCCTCTTCATATTCCAGGGCTCGTGTGCCAGGGCCCAGCCCTTGCCTCCCTTGGGGGTTCTAGATAATGTCTAGGCAGGGTAAGGTCAGACCTGGAGTCAAATCCTAGCTCTGCGATTGCTGCTTTGCTGTGTGATCTCAGATAGGTTGCTGAGCCTCCCAGAAAGTCAGTTCCTGCCTGGCAGTGTTGTTTGGCAGCCTATGTGAAGTTCCCAGCTAAGGGTTCTGATCTTGAGCAGTTGCCTGGTTGAAGTTAACCAGGAAGTTGGTAAAAGAACAAATCATGGGGGCTCCACAGAGCTCCAGAGAATAGTGGTGAGGTTGTATGAATGGAGAGGGCTCTGGGGGGGGGGGGGCGCCAAAGAAGGGAGGGAAATATGCATAGATTGAGCATCTTTCAATACCAGCTCCCTAGTAGAGTTTTCAAATACAGCATCCAGTTTCCTCATATGGGAGGTATATCCCCATTTACAGGGGAGGAAATGGGCTCAAAGGGATTAGGCTCACTGAGGATAGGTAGCCAGGGCTTGGATTGGACTCCAGATCCAGCTTGCTCCACATCTGACAGGATGATCTTAACAGCTGAAGCTGTGAGGTCAGACAAAGCTGGCTCAAGCTCTGCCTCTGCCCTTTACTTATCATGAGACCTTGACCCACCTGTAAAATGGGGAAAATGAAAGTGTCTATTTCACAGGGATATAGTAAGAATTGAAGAAAATGAATCCCTGTCCTAGTGCTCAACACACATAGCTAGCACAGCATAGTCTCTGGCACATAATATGGGCTCATTAAGGGGCATATGATGAAAATGATGAAATGATGAAAATGATGATGATGATCTTCCTTTGGGAACCATACTGATTCATGTCCAAGGGGATTTCTAGGTGGAACTAAAAGTCAGCAGTTTAACCAAGGGGTTTGGTGGTGTGTGGGTAGCTGTGGGGGTTGAAGGGTAGGAGGAAGAGGGTGCCCTACTATTCTGGATAGGATACCCACTGGACTTCGTCTTCCTCCCTTGTTGACTCACCAGAATGGTCAAGTAGGGTCTTAATATGGCCAGCATATCCTCCAGGCTCATCTGCCCCATCTTATCCAGGAAACCCCAGCCCTGTGGGGACATCAGGATCTTCTCAGCACAGCCTGATTACTGCCCACCCCCTACTCCCAGTTATGAGCAGGCGAGTGTTCACAGTCCTGTGAACAGAGCCAAGTGTGTTGAAGCCCACAAGTCCATAGACCCGAAAAGATAAACCTCAAATCGAGGAGGGAGGAAACAGCGCCAAATACAACAAGCACATGGGTCATAGCAGTCCCAAAATGTATTCAACATTTTCACAGAATAAGATCAAGACCCCCGGGTGCTTAGCAAGGCCTACAGGGAAAGTTAAAATGTTGTTTTTAAAGTGAAATGTTGGCTTTATATGTTAGGTTTTTAAGGGCACAGTCTTTGGGTTCAAATCCCAGCTCTGCCACTTGCTAGATCCATGACCTGGGCCCATTGCTTAAACTCTTGGTGTCTCAGTTTCTTAATCCGTGAAAGAGGAATGGCAATAACCTGCCTCATAGGATTGTTATGAAGATTGGAGTATTAACTATGAAGACCCTGACATACAGTAAGCACTGTAAAGTGTTCGCTATTAAAGTTAGTTTCATGGCTATGGGGCTCTCGGTTAATCATTGTGAAAACAGGAACAGAAAACTCATGGATGAGCAAACACAAAGAGTGCATACCCACAGGGGGATGTTAACCTGCACTAAACATTAAAGGACTAAGCTAAAAAAGCTAAAGGAGCAAAGTTCTTTAAAATGATAGTTTAAAAGAACAATAGACAAAAATCAGTTGTGTTTCTATACAGCGGCAATGAACAGCCTGAAGGTGATGTGAAGAAAACAATTTAATTTACAAGAGCATCGAAAAATAAAACCCTTAGGAATCAACTTCATTAACAGAGTATGAACCTTGTACATTAAAAACTAGAGAAACTAAAGAATAATTGAGAGAAACTAAAGAGGACCTAAGTAAATGGAAAGACATCCTATGTTCATGGGTTGGAAGACTTCATCTTGTTAAGATGGCAGTACTTCCTAAACTGGTCTATAAGATTCAGCATGATCCCTACCAAAATCTCAGCCACTTTTTTTTTTTTTTTTTTTTTTTGCAGAAATTGATAAGCTGATCAGAATTCATATGGAAATGTAAGGGACCTGGAATAACCAGAACAACTGTTAGGGATTGATTTGTATCTTCACAAAAAGATATGCACAGGCAGGGGCGCCTGGGTGGCGCAGTCGGTTAAGCGTCCGACTTCAGCCAGGTCACGATCTCGCGGTCCGTGAGTTCGAGCCCCGCGTCAGGCTCTGGGCTGATGGCTCAGAGCCTGGAGCCTGTTTCCGATTCTGTGTCTCCCTCTCTCTCTGCCCCTGCCCCGTGCATGCTCTGTCTCTCTCTGTCCCAAAAATAAATAAACGTTGAAAAAAAAAAATTAAAAAAAAAAAAAAGATATGCACAGGCATAACCCCCAGTACTTCAGAATGTGACCTTATTTAAAGACAGGCCTTTGGAGAGGTAGTCAAGTTAAGACAATTGCAAAGGTAATCATTAGGGTGGGCCCTAGTCCAATATGACTAATGTCCTTGTGAAAAGGGGCAATTCGGACACAGAGACAGATGGCACAGAGGGAAGACAATGTGAAGACAGAGGGAGAATGCCACGGAACGCCTGATGCAACCAGAAAATAGTAGAGAAGTGTGGACTCTCTCTCACAGGACTCAGAAGGAACCAAACCTGCTAACACCTTGATTTCAGACGTCTAGCCTCTAGAACAGTGAGACAATTTCTGTTGTTTAAACCACCCAGATTGTGGTCCTTTGTTATGGCAACCCTAGCAAAGTAACACAGCAATCTTGAAGAACAAAGAAGAACAAAGGTGGAGGATTCACACTTCTCCATTTCAAAACTTAGTACAAAACTAATCAGTATGGTGTGGTACTGGCATAAGGATAGACATATAATTAACCAAATAGAACTGAGAGTCCAGAGATAAACCCTTAAGTTTATGGCCAATGATTTTCAGGAAGCGTATCAAGACAGTTCAATAAGGAAAAAAAAGTGTTTCAACAACTGATTCGGGAACAGCTGGATAACCACATACAAAAAATCCCTCAGTCACACCATATGCACAGTTTTAACTTCAAATGAATCATAAAACTAAACATAAGAGCTAAAACTATAAAATTCTTCGAGAAAACGTAGAGGTAAATCTGACTAAGCAATCAATTCTTAGATATTACTCCCAAAGGACAAGCAACAAAAGAGAAAATAAATTGGACTTCATCAAAATGTTAAGTTTTTTGTGTTGTTAAGAACACCGTAACAAAGTGAAAAGACAACCCACGGCATGGGAAACAAGATTTACAAATCATACATCTGACAGGGACTTGTATCTAGACTATATGAGAAACTCTTACGACTCAATGATAAAAAGATAATCCAATTTAAAAATGGGCAAAAGATTTTAATAGACATTTTTCCAAAGAAGATATAAAAATGGCCAATCATCACATAAAAAGATACTCAACATGGTAAGTCATTAGGGAAATGCAAATCAAAACCACAACGAGATACCACTTCACACCCACTAGGATGACTATAATCAAAACGAGAGCTAGTGAGTGTTGTTGAGGATGTGGACTAACCGAAATCCTCCTACATTGCTGGGGGGGAATGTGAAATGGTACAGACACTTTGGAAAACAGGCAATTCCTCAAACGATTAAACAGAGTTACTATGGGACCCAGCAATTCCACTTCTAGGTATATAACCAAGAGAAATTAAAACCTATAATTGCATAAAAACTTGTACATGAATGTTCATAGTAGGATTATCCATAATAGCCAAAAAGGTAGAAATGACCCAAATGCCTATCAACTGATGAATGGATAAACAAAACGTGCTGTATCCACACAAGGGTCTATTTTGTCATAAAAAAGAAAGAATACTAACACGAGATACAAGATGGATGAAACTTGAAAACATCATTTTAGGTGAAAGAGGTCAGACATCAAAAAAAAAAATTGTAGGATTCTACTTATTTGAAATGTATAGAATAGGCAAATTCACAGATTTGATAGAGAGTACATTAGTGGCTGCCAGGGCCTGGGGGAGGAGGGATGCGAAGTGACTGCAAACAGGTATGGGCTGAATTTTAGGGGGATGCAAATGTTCTGGAATAAGATAGTGGTGATGGTTGCATGACTTCGTGGATGCACTAAAACCCACTGAATTACACACTTTTTTAAAGGGTAAATTTTATGGTATGTAAATTACATCTCAATAAAGTTGGTATTTAAAAAATTATCATCTGCAAAGCTGGTAAAGTTGCAATAAAACTTGGAGACTTTAGTCACTGGCAGCAGTTTAAATTGGCGTAGGAGCAATTTCACAAAGTGCTCGGCCAGTGGCAATACATTAGAGGTGGAGAGATGTCCAGAAAATGTATGAATTGCCTTCCATGGTTAAAGCTAACACCATGGACATTTAGTAAACATCTGGTTGGCTGAAAAATCTATAGTTGGGTCCACATGGATGACAAGGGGACTGAAGAGAATTTCTGCACCAGCAAGGAGGTGAACAGCCCCCTGAGCCACCCAATTCCTGAGACACATCCTGCCTACAAAGTCCCGGGCACAGCATTCTGCTCCAGGCAGGCTTGTCCAGGTCTTGGGAGCCAGCCTTTGGCTCTTTCTCACTCTTCCACTCATGACTCTAAGTAGACCATGTGGGGCCAAGGCTGCCTGCCAGAGTCCAGGGTACTGTTTCCTCTTAACACTCATCAGTCATTACACACACACACACACGCACACGCACACACGTCTGGCCTACAAGCTTTGTCCTTGAGTGTCAAGATTGCATGAGCCTGTCATCCAGCAAACACCCAAATGCCCCCCTCCTGGGGATCAATTCCAAAGGAATAAATAAAAGGACAAAAGCTGTGGACATGAAAATGTTCACCGCCCTCTTAGCTTCAGTCGTAAAACTAGAAAGTGCCCAAGTGTAGAAATTAAGGACTATTATGATTCCCTTGTGGAAGGTTTTGCAGTCATTAAAGTCAATCACTGTGAAGATGGGTAGAAGAATGATAGGGAAGATGCCCAGAAGGAAAGCATGATGTTAACGCCCTGTGTGGGGAGTCCTGTACACCTGGAAGGGACTGGAAGGCACATGGGCCATGCTGTTCCTCACTGGCTTGCTGTTGTTTGAAACCTGAAAGTCTCAGGTAATTAGTCTCTCAGACACAGTCATACTCACCAGTCTCATAGAGCTTGATGTATAAACCGGATCCCAAGCCAAATATGCTGCAAATCAGTACTGCCCAGAAGGCCACTTTGTGCAAAAGCTTGGTCCCCAGAAGGAAACATTTGCTTTGGGAAAATTAATCTGCATAACCTGGAGCAAGTCCCTTAAACCTCTCTGAGCTTTGCTTTCTCACCTATCAAGTGGGAGTGTCACCTCACAGGCTGTGGTAATGACGGGGTAGCAGAGGATTGGCTGGGATAGGGCCTTGAAGGACACAGGAGCCAGAGGACACTCACCCTGGGGATGAGCCAGCCAAACTCGTGATTGTTGACACCCAGGAGGAAGGGCACAGAATGGAACTGCCTCTCCCTCAAGAGCTCCCTGGGGCTCTTGGGAAAGAAGATGCCATCAATGGTGTAGGTAGCTGTAGTGTTCTGTAGGAGAAAGCAAGGCAGGGGTCTTCCCAGTCAGGCCCATGCCTTAAAAGATGGCATCCCAGGGGTCACATGGCTGAATGCCTGAGCCTTATTTAGAGGGGGTAGAAGTCATCAGAGTTAGAGGACCCAGGCGGAATAGGGAGACCTTCTAAGCACGCCTCTTCCCTGGAAGACAGGGCCTGCTCTCCGGGCAGGGGTGCATCTGCATTCACACACCCCCAGGCCAAGTTGGGCCCTCAGCCCCTTCCCATCAGGGGTGGCCGCCCCAAGCCTCACCCCAGGCTGCTGATTGCCTCTCGGCTCTCACAGAAGCTGGACAGGACCCCTCTGTGCTATTGCCTGCCACTGTCCCCCAAGAGGTAGGCATACCAACTTCATGTTAAGGATCTGCTCCTTGTTTGCCTTCTCCCGAAGGCACTGCAACATCTCAGCTGAGGAGGTAGAGCTGCAGGCCATGGAGTCCGCGAAGCTCTGGGGACAGATAAGAGTCTTGCCTCTCCCTCCCTCCTCACCCCTCACTCCTCACCCCCAGCCCTCTGCCTCCCATAGAGAAGAGGTACATCTGTAGGGAAGATGGGACAGTGATGTCAGAGATGGGAACTTGGGACTGACCAGAGAACTGCCACCAAGCCACCAGCTTGGGTGGTCCCCAGGCACCTTGTGTGTCCCCCATTACATCATACTGTCATTATTTGTGTGGGTAGCTGAGTCCTCCTTGCCAATCTGAGAACAGTGTCATTAACTAGTTAACTATATTTCCAGACCCAGTGGGGTCAGGAAAGTTTTGCCAGAGTGAATATGGAAATGAGATAGGGTTCAGAGAGGAGGGATTCCAGCATGGCCAGTGTGGCAGGGAGGGGATGATAGTGGGTGCTGAGGCCTGAGCAGTTTGGGGAGTCAGCAGGAAGCGAGGCTGGAGGTGCGGGTCCCCGAATCATTTTGTGCCCAGGTGGCACTGGTGCTTTTCTCTGAGCTTCCGTAGGCAGTGTGCTTCCTTCGTCTCTGCTAACAAGGGGCTCCCTGCCAGGGACATCCATTCTGGGACGTCAGGGCAAGTGCAGGGTGGGGGTGTGGTAGGTACATGTGGGGTAAGAGGATGAAAGAGAGGCAGACTTGAGCCAGGAGCCTTGGGTTCGAAGCCTGTAAGCCGGGAATGGTGATGACTCCACTCTGGGCTATGGCTCTGTGGAATAGCCCTGAAGCCAGCGGGGACAGGACCTGGAAGCAATGTGGAGGACAGATGGCTGTCAGAGGAGGGCAGGAGAGCTGGGAGGTCTGGGGCCGCAGGAGATACTGTTGCTAGTCCCCTGAGGTGACTCACCAGGGCAGAGACGATGCAGGCACCGGCAGAACCGCCAAAGATGGTGACAGAGTTGGGGTCACCTCCAAAGGGGGAGATGTTCCCCTGCACCCAGTGCAGAGCAGCCACCACATCTAGGAAGCCCCAGTTGCCAGGGGCGTGCCCGTCTCCAGTGCTGGGGGCGGGGCGCAGGGTGGCAGAGGTTAGCGCAGCCTGGCTCCCCTCATAGATTGTCCTCAGCCCTTGCAGGTTGGCCCTGAACCAGCCACCAGGACGGCACACCGTCCCCCGTTCACCAAGTCTGGCTTAGTTATGAGGCATGCTTACTAGGCACGTGCCCAGCACATGGTACGGGGGGACCCAGCCGGCTGGGGCTGGTTCTCAAGTGGCTGCCAGAGCTGTTGCTCCCTGCCTCCAGCCCTTGCTGGGATCCTGGCCCCAGACCAGGAGCCAACACTTTCTGTCCAAAGGACCAAGTTCTCTGTATAATTCTGGCTTTGATCGAGCCCTTCTCCAAGGTGGAGCAATGGGGAGCCTCCTTCTCTGCCCCAGATGGCATGGGGGAGGGGCCCTTGGTCTCCTGACACTCTGCTTGCCTGAGAAATCTGCATTCAAGCTCTGGACCTCCACCCTAGTTCCCCAACTCCCCTCACAAGCTCCTCTCCCCAGTGCCAGCAGTGCCCTCCACCAAGCCAGTCACCTCACCTGAGGAAGCCAAGGAGCCCCAGGCGGTACTGGACCGTGACCACTACCACATCCCCATAGGCGGCCAGGGCTGACCCGTCTTGGGAGGTGGCAGCGCCGGCCACCAGAGCGCCCCCATGGATCCATACCATGACCTGCAGAGAAGCCATGGGGCGGTGACCCCCAGCTCCCGGGACACCAGTTACCCTGCCATCAACCCAGGGAATTCTTGGGAACCCCCCCTCAGTACGGAAACAGGGCTGGAGAGAGGTTAGACAGGGCAGAGCTGCATGGGCAAACAGGGCCCCCTGGGCTGCAAACCGGCCGCCTGGCCCCCACGGTGGCTTCAGCCGGGCTATAGATGTTGAGGACCAGACAGTCCTCTGAAATAGGGAAGTGCTGGTGCTTTCCGTTCAACACAAATCTGCTGTTGTCCATTCTCTCCAGATCCTGCAGGCACCTGTGGCGAAGGATGAACCCAGGGCCAGCAGCTCAGCACACCGGTCCTGGCATCTAGGCCCACCCCCCCAACAGCCTGCCTGCTTGCCCACCTCCGCTGAGGCTACTCACATCGCAGGGGCAGTGCTGGCATCCCGCACACCCTCCCAGGACTGCGCTGGGCGTGGGGCTGAGAATCGGCCAGGCCCCAGAGGTGGCTTGGCAAATGGGATGCCCAGGAAGACATTCACAAGGCGGTCTGTGCCCTTCACGCCCACTTGCTGGCCTCGCACACGGCCCAGGGTGGTGTCCACTTCAGGCTGAGTGACCTCAGGCCCTGAGAGTAGGATGGAGGGCCATGGAGTGAGTTTGCAGCCTCCACAGGGTATGGAGTGGCAAATGGACTCACTCAACACTGGCTCTCTGAGCACCTACTCTATGGGCCTTGTTCTGAGCTCTTTGCACACAGCGCTTTGACTACCTTCCCAGCAAGCCCGTGGGATGGACCCTATGACTACCTCCCACTTTCTCCTCCTGCCTCAGCATGGCTACCACTCTTCTCCAGACCAGACCAGTTCCCCGAGGGAGGCTCTCCCGGACTCACAGACCTGCTCTGGGGCTTTGCTTGGGCTAGCCATTCACCCTCAGATTCCTCACCTGCTCAGTTAAGTGCAATAATCACATCTGTTCATTTTCTTTATTTTGATGTTTTGACATAGGGGAGCCTTGCAGACTCTGGAGGGACTGTAGGTCTCAGGGCTAGCCAATTCTTAGAAATAGTAAACAATTCACTGAGAGGTGTGCCTTCCCGAGACAAACCAACCAATCCAGAGTCCATGCTCCCAGCCACCTCCTCTGTGGGCTTCTCAGATTCTTCCACCACTAGCCACCTGCCCTAATCACCCGAGGGCCAGGTGCCACACAACTAGAGACAGCCCTATGCCCCAGAGCCCACTGAAAATCTTCAAATTAACTAATCTGAAACCTGCTTCACCTTCGCCTGCCTTGCCTGTTCCTTCTCTGGGAAACAACAAAGCCTCTTGACCCCGTTTTCCTCTCGTGTCCTCTCCATCCTGACAGAGCGGACCCCATGCTTCCCTGCATGCCTCTTGTTTCTAGGAACTGTGAGTAAACCTCTTTTCATTACAGTGACTTCTGTGTCTATCTTAGTGATTACAAGAATCCTGGGTGCCCTTAAAACCTAAGGACAATTGTGTTCTCTGGCAGGGCTGCTCTGGAGATCACACACACACACACACACACACACACACACACACACTCAACCCCTGCCTGGAGAGGATGCACATCCCCCCGTCACTTCTTGGAACCGAGGGATCCTTCTCGGAGAAGGCTGCCCAACGCTCCCCATCCCTACCTCACTCTTGCCTTCTTTTTTTTTTTTTTTTTTAAATTTTTTTTTTTTCTCACTCTTGCCTTCTACTCTAGTCCTCCCAACAACCCCGAAGCTCCCAGCTCTGCAGGTCCTGCTGGTGTGTCTTACCAGTGGCTGTAGCAGGGAATGCCAGGAGCAGACAGGCCATCCAGCCCAGGGCTCTGGGCCCAATTCTTACCACTGTCCCCATGCTCCTCACAACTGACTATAGGCAGAAGTGGTGCAAGTTATAATAAAGCCTCCGTCCTTTGGCACAGCCAATCTCTAAAGGGCTGTATTACAAAAACCTTGGTGGACAGCCCCATCTGGCTGGTGGCCAGCCCTAACATGCAGTGCTTAGTGCCTCGGCTGGGGGAGGAGGGCTCAGAGAGTGCCCTGCAGGAGTGTGGGTGATGTGACAATCCCAAAGAAGGGAAAGAGCCTGGGCCGTGGAGCTCTGCAGTTCTGGGTTCAAATACCAGTTCTCCTGACTCAGTGAACCCAGTATACCCAGGGTGTATTTTGGGGGTGGCTTTTTCATGTAGGCCCACTCTCTTGAGGCTCCTCACATGACAGGGCAGAAGCAGAGCACTGCCCTCAAGGCGCTTGGGTTCCTGGGCAGGAGGAGCTGAGGTCTGCAGGTAGAGGGAGGAATGGAGGAAGAGGAGCAGGAGAGATTCTTATTCACAACTCCTATACTACTCCAAATCCCTGGAAGATGTGATTTCAGAGCCGGATCTCCTGCGTTCAAATCCTGGCTCTGCCAGGTGCTGGCTCTGGGTCTAGTGTCGTTATCCGTAAAAGAGCGATGATAATAGGAACCACCTCGCAGGGTTGAAGTGAGGTTGCATGTGTGAAAACACAAGGCACGGAACCAGAGCCACTGGAAGCCTGTTCTTGCCTCAGGGCAGGGGTCTGTCAGGGTGTCCATCTCTCTGGGACAGCCCCTACTATAAGTAAGGGCAGGACTCTCCTCTGGGTCTTAGTGTCAGGAGCGTGTGGGGGTTGGGATGGTGGGGAGTGTGAGGCACTGGCAAATATTTACTAATTCAAACAGAAGTGCTGGCTCAGTGAGGAACAGGGTGAGGGTCATGTTGAGAGAAGATGCCAGATTCTGTCCTGGGGTTCCAGCTAGCATTCAGAGCTGGAGAGGCCTAGGATCAAACTTCCCTCTGTGCTCCTTCCTGGATTGTCTTTGGCAACCTCCCTGGTGGGGGCCGTTCCTGTCCCTGAACCTTGATCCATAGGTACATTCAGGAGAGCTAGAGCATGGAGGGGAGAGAGACAAACACAGAGACAGGGACAGAGAGACAGAGAAAGACATGAAACAGGGAACCAACCACAGTAAGATACCACTGCACACCTACTGAAATTAATCAAATGTACAAGACTGATAAGACCAAGTGTTGCCAAGGCTATGGAGCAATTAGAACTCTCACAGATGGCTGGTGGGGTACAAAAATGGTATAGTCATCTTAGAAGACAGCTTAGCATTTTCTTTAAAAATTTAAAGAAATTAAATTTTAAAAATTGAATGTCACTGAAATGTTCACCAACTGGTGAATGGATACCACGTAGCATACCATACATGGAATACCACTTTGCAAGAAAAGGAAACTACTGGTTGCATCTCAAAAACATTATGCTAAGTGACAGAAACCTGCAACAAGTGATTCCATTTCTAGAACATTCTAGAAAATGCAAACTATGGCAATAGAAAGCAATTGGGTGGTTGTGTGGGCCAGGGTCAGGATGGGGATTGACTGACTGCAAAGGGGCATGAAGGAACTCTTTGGAGCAATAGAAGCATTCTAAAACTTGATGTGACAGTGATTGTATATTTCCTGAAGTGGGTGAATTTAATTGTATGTAAATTATTCCACAATAAAGCTGTTTAAAAAAAATAAGATGATTAAAAAACTAGTACTGGGAACCCACTTTTAGAAAGTATATTATGCATCTGCAGGGCTGAAAAACATACAGAGGCATGCATGCTGTGGGTGCTCAATAAATGCTTTCAGAATGCAAGAGAAGCTTCATGCACCAGTCAGCAGTTCACCACAAGGAAAGCCCATTCCCTCTAAGACAGCCAGGTTTAAGGTTATCCTCGTCTGCCATCTGGTGGCCTCTCTGCATCCTTCAGGCCCCATGTCACGAGGCTCTATGGTTGGGCTTAAATGTAGTGGAGGGAAAGGAGGACTTTCTTTCCTCCTGGAAAATCTAGTGTGTGGAGAGGGCAAGTTGGTCAGAGGTGGGGGCATAGCAGGACTCCTAGGTCCACGAGAAGAGGGATACAGCCTATTAGTGACGCAGAAAAAGTGCTTTGGTGGAACAAAGAGGCAGAGTGAACACAATTTGGTATTTTTGCACACTGAGATCAAATACCATATAAGACAGGGTTTCTTTTGGGGGGGTGAGTAAGGTGAGGGAAAGAAAAGTTTAGGGAAAGCAATGGGGTAAGCAGGGAAACCGATCATGTGGATGCTCAGAGTGAGTTGGGGGATGTTCAGTGGGGGTGGGGGGGTGGCAAAGAGAATTCTAAAAGGTAAGAGGAGCCCCTCCTTGGATAGAGAGGCCTTTGGAAGTCTGCGTACAAGAGTCTCTTCTCCTGAGCTTTCTGGCCCCTCAATCCTACTTCCAGGAAACATCTCACAGATAAACATCTTCATGGATGTGCTACAATCCTGTAAAGTTTGGGTGTCACAGCACCACTGAAAATAAAGGCAAATTTCGGGAGGTGGATGGCTGAGGGACCCACCCAGTTCTTCTGGACACTGCACAGCTGGCCCAGGTTCCATGGGCCGCATGGACAAGCTCAGGCCTTCTTCTTACAAAAAATGGAGTTGGTCACCTCTGTGGAACACAGATAAGTGAGTGAGTGAATGCTGTGTTTAAATGTTTATTTATTTTTAAGATGGAGAGAGAGAGTGAGAGGGGAAGGGGCAGAGAGAGAGGGAGGCACAGAATCCAAAGCAGGCTCCAGACTCCGAGCTGTCAGCATAGCACCTGACACTGGGCTCAGACCCATGAACCATGAGATCATAACCTGAGCCGAAGTCAGACGTTTAACTGACTGAGCCATCCAGGCGCCCCTTGAGTGTTGTGTTTAAATGTCAGTGATAGATGACAGTCTAGGGGACAATGGGTGGGGCAGGGACTTTTACATTCACAGTAGCTGGTGGCCTCGGTGGTCAAGATCTCGGAGCTCCTGGGCTCCTGGCATCCAGATTTTCTACTTACAGATAGGAGAGCATGTGGGGCTTGTTGAGAGCCAGGTGTGGTTAACATTTTCCCAAAGCACCCTCCTTCAAAGGGAGGGGGGAGGGAGGGTGGGGATGGGGTAGAGGTGAGGAAGAGGGGGTGGGGCCCCAGGCTCAGTGGGGTGTGCACTTCCATCGGGATTTGCCCATCCCCGGCTTCATTCACTGAGTATGTCTAACATGAGAGGATGTATGGGGGGCTTGGCAAGTGATATGCGGTAGGCCCTTAATAAATGTTTGCGGGCTGGCTGGCTGGAAGCATGCGTGAATGGCTATGTGAACGAAGGCAGAAGCGACTAGCTCCTCAGTGGGTGTGTGTGGGCAATGCGGTAGACTCCCACCTGCACCCAAATGCACCCCTCCACCCTCTCACCCTAGACAGGGATGTAACAGGGAGTTACAGCTCTTTGTGATCTTCCTCCGCCTCCTTTAGCTCCTGTATCTTCTGGGGTAGGGTCTTTGTCCAGAACTGGAGCCTGTGGGCCTTCAGGGCTCGGCCCACCGCAGGCTGCAAGTTCAGCTGTAAGTATTGCTCTTCCTGGTCGAACACAGGCCAGTGGGGCAGACCCTTGCCGTTGGGGTTCCTGTAGACATGCCCTCCCAGCAGAGCAGGGGAGATTCACTCTGAGCCCTGCTGAGCCCAGACCTGGCACCCCAACTGGAGTCAGGCTAGGTACCAAACAAGCTGGGTGGGCTTGGGGAATGACAGGGGGATGTTTCTAGACTTAGGAAAGAAACTACCTCCCACTAGAGCGTCAGCTCCACCTGGGCAACCTGGGCTGTTTTTTCCCTTCATGTCAGAGGGAGGCTCCTGGAGATGGACTGAGCGCTCAACACCCACAAGGCCCCTCCCAGGCTCCTGAAGCTAGGGAAGGAACCACCATGCAATTAAGGAAACATGTAAGCTAGTAAGACACAACAGAAAAGGGGGACCTTGAATGGTTCAAGCCGCCACAGCCCCTGGAGGTTGAGGTGGGGCGTGCCATCTCACCCATTTCGAGCGAAGTTAGCCCAGTACTTCATTATCTTCCTGCTCAACACCTCTTCCTCCTCAGTGACTTCAACTATAGGGAGCAAGAGGACAAGGGTCCAGGTGAGTGAGCACCAACCCCAGCCCAGCACACGGGTCAGCCCCCACCTCACTTGCCAGCCCGTGTGCAACTTTTCCCTGGCTCCTCCCCTGCCCTCCCAGGCCTGGCTCTCTGCCCACTCTCCCCGCAGCCCTTGGGAGCCAGGCCCTCTCCCCGCCCAAACTAGGCTCATCTCTGTCCTAGAAGGCTCCCTTCTTCCTTCTGACATTGCAAAATCATTTAAGAAACAAATATGCCTTTCAAACACCCTCCTCTGCACCCATGCCAGGCATCCATGGTTGAAGTGGGGAGAGGTGGAGGGAGAGAAGACCCCAGCCTGGAGAGTCTTGGACTCCAATTCTAGCTCAGCCTTTCTAGCTGTAAGATTTGGGCGCCTGATTCTTTCCTCTCTCTCATCTCTACAGTGAGGGCTATCACCCTCACTCAGGGACCCAGCCAAGGCCCTGTCCCGCATTCTGAGAATGAGGGGTCTCTGAGGGACCCCACCCAGGAACACTTACCATAGCTTTTCCAGAAGGCAGTTCCGAAGACAAAGAACATCTCATCACCATGGTCTGCCCTCACGTGGGGCGGCTTGGTGTCCTTGAAGAAGCTGGGCCGATGTTGGAACTCATAGAAGTAGACGGGGGCATGCACACCTAGAGGGTGAGGTGGACAGGCCGTGATATGGCTGTCCCTTCCCTGGGGCCGTCCTGCATTACCCATGGTGACGAGAGAGCTAGGTCCAGTGCTGGTTGGAATCTGAACAATGGGGTGAGGGAGCCACTGGCTGGAGCAAGAGCAGTGGGAAGGACCTGGGTTCAAATCGTGACCTGGATTCAAATTGTGTGTGGTTTTAGGTACGTCACTGAAGGTCACTGAACCTCAGTTTCCTCATCTGTAAAATGAGGAATGTCTCTGAGGTTAGCCATGAGGATTTACTGAAACAAGGGACATCACGTGCCTGGCACCTATGGGCCCAATAAATAGACATGAGTTGGGACCTGGACACCAACAGACCTTGCCAGGGACCTACAGCTCTGAGCTGCCCCCTTATTGGTCTGGCTTTAGTTACAGATGTACTCACGTTGAAAACTGGCTACTTGGAGTGCAGGGATCACGAAGATATAGTCCCCCATCATCTCATGGAACTGGACCTGGAGGGTCTGTGGGTCTGCACTGTCCCCTAAGTACTCCTCCATCAATATGTCAACAGACTGAGGAGGCAACACCTACCCCAGGTGGATCAGAAATAGTCAGGTTAGGTGGGCTGGTGGCAGCAGGGAGGCAGCAGGGTCCAGGCTGGGCAGACGGATCCTGGGATGGTCTAGGGAATGGAAGGAAGGGGCCTAGCTCCAGGGTGACACAGCCTTTGCTCATGGGAGACAATGCATGGACACGGTATCTTGGGGATAGGTCTTCCCTGCCTCCGGACTGGAGTAAAGGCCCTCTTCATTGGGGCAGGACCCCAGAAGCCTCACCAACATTGCCAACATATTCCGCAGAACAGCCTTCACAGTCTCTCTGTCCTTCTGGGTGTCAGAGATGTCCAAGGCCTGGGTAGTGGGGGAATCTCAAGTTGAGGGTAGGATGGGCCTAGATAGAGCTATGAAGCCCAGAGCCCTGCTCCCCAAAGGACTCCTGGCACCTGGGAGCTTGGGGCTGAGCCTCACCGAGGGGATGAGCCAACCGTACTCATCGTTGTTGACACCAATGATGCTGGGGACAGGTTGAAAGTCGGCAGAGGCCAGCAGCTCGTGGGGGTGCCTGGGCAGGAAGGTCCCATCCACCATGCCAGGGATGATCCTGAAGGGCTGAGAGGGCCCACAAAGTCAAGTCCCTTTTTCTGATGGCTTCTGGATCCCAGTCACTCCTTCGCAGCTCATCCAGGACACCCATACCCTCTCCCTCAGGAGGTCCTACAGCTGGCTTAGCATGGCCTGGCCTCAACTTCCCGCTCAAGACTGTGAGGACACCAATGTGTGGAGATGGAATAACTTGCCCAGAGAATGAAAGGGATGTGTTCCCCACACCTGTCAGTCCTTTTCCTCCATACACGCATCCACTCAGCCTGACCTTATTAATGGCCAGAATCTCCTCTTCACTCTTCCCCCTCAGGCAGTCCACCAGTGCCTCTGAGTCAATCTGGCCACAGGCAGACATGTTTGCCACCATCTGTAAAGAGACCAGGCAGGGGCTGGCTCATCCTTCCAGGCAAGGGTGAATGATTTGTCTAAGGTCCCAGCTGGGGGCAGGTGCACCACAAATCTCACAGGTAGTAGGGCAGCAGTTTTGCGGGCCATAGAACATGCTCAGCCTCTGCAATGGCAGAGTTCTGTGGATTCTGATCCCTGAGCCCCTCCGCAATCCCCGGAGAGGTGGCGGTTTCCCAAGTGCTCTGATGGCAGGGTAGTCCTCGTTGTCCTCATTTAACAGAGTAATGGAGGCTGAGAGGTAAAAGATGAAGCAGTTTCCCACAGTTGGGGGTACTCACCGTGGAGACCGCATCAGATGAGCTATCAATGAGGCTGGGCAATAGAGCCACACCACTCTCCATGATGGCACCATGGAAGAGTCCTTTGGACATGGGGGACACGACATGTGAGGACACACTTGTGCCACCTGCAGACTCGCCAGAAATGGTGACACGGCCAGGGTCTCCCCCAAAATAGGCAATATTTTGCTGGACCCAGCGTAGCGCAGCCACTTGATCCAGGTAGCCCCAGTTGCCGGTTGCATGCTTGTCTCCAGTGCTGAGAGTGGCAGGGACAGGGATTATGGGGCTGTCCTGGCTTCACTCAGCTGGCATTGCCCTGCCCAACCCCAGGCTCACCTGAAGAAGCCCAGTACACCCAGGCGGTACTGAATAATGACCACCACCAGGTCCTCAAAGGCCGCCAGTGCAGAGCCATCATACATGGAAGCCATGCCGACTGTAAACCCACCACCGTGGATCCACACCAACACCTGGGGAAATTAAAGCACAGACACCATGTGGCTCCCATCCAGCCACTGGGGCTGCTACCTAGACTAACCACCACTTTGGCTCTGTCTGCCTAACCACAAGATAGAACGCAGGCAGGGCAGGGTGGCGTCTTCATGACCTGGGCTGAGGGTGACCCAATTTCTATCAGGAAAATTTGGCTTCTGATATTTTGGGGCCCTCTCCTCCTGGCTCCATTTCTCCCAGAATTCTCTCTGATGTGGAAAGAAAAGGGGCATCATCCCACATGCACATTAATTAAAAGTTTCTCCACTCTCAGGGTTCCTGCGTGGCTCAGTCAGTTAAGTGTTGACTCTTGATTTTGGCTCAGGTCATGATCTTGCAGTTCGTGGGTTCAAGCCACGCATCAGGCTCTGCAATGACAGCACAGAACCTGCTTGGGATTTTCTCTTTCCCTCTCTCTCTGCTCCCCCCCCTCTCTCTTTCTCTCAAAAATAGATAAGTAAACAAACAAAAGTTTCTCCATTCTCATAAGCCCAACAGATACAGCACCCGAGTGGGTCTCCTGGGCATGAGTTGGTTGGGTGAGCCTTGGGTCCAGCCCAGGGCCACAGCTTGTGACCTCCGGGAGCAGTCAGGGTTCTATGACCCCATGGCCAAGGGTCAGCCATTAATGCTGAGTAAGAAGCACTCCCCTGGACCCACTAGTGGGAGGCTTCTCAACAGGGTCCACGCTGCAGCAGTGCCCAGTCTGATCTTGTTCTTTCTGATCTTCTTGCAGAAGAAATGTCCTCCCATACCCCAGCCAGCTAGGGCCTGGCACTCACGGGCAGATTGGAGCCTTCCCTGGCGTGGGCCGGTGTGTAAATGCTGAGGTACAGGCAGTCTTCGGACATGGAGGTGAAAGGCAAGGTCGCATTCAGCAGTTTCAGAAACATCTCATTTGTGATAGTGATATTCTGCACACACCTAGTGGGGCCGTACCATGGTCAAAATGAGATCCTGGGCCCACATTTTCTCCCAGCCTCCCTCAGTCCCACCTCCCCTGAGAACTTGGTCACACATGGTCCTTCCCTAAATCCCCTCTGCACCAAGTTACAGGCCACAGGCTCTGGGGAAGCTGTGATTGAGCCCAGTATTCCAGGGAGGCCTCAAGGTTGTAAGGGCCTTGGATACCAATCCTCCTGAGGCTGGGAAATCTTGACTTTTGGGGGTCTCTCTGAAACCCATGGGTTGCATGTGTTGGTAGGCACCACTGTCCTGTACTCAGGCCGGGAGCAGGGGAGTAGCCCACACACATGTGCTGCCTGCATGAGTGGATATTAATTTCTCACAAGAAGAGCAGTGGGGCATCCCTCATCTCAAGTCAGACTGTCAGGGAACCTCATCACTCCAACATGGTTTCCAGTAGCAAGAACATACGCAAGCCCTTTGGCCAACGGCAGTTGGCCCTGCCACTGGCACGGTAACTGCACACAGTGGGGGTCCTCTACTCCTCAGGGATCTACAGTATCTGCTGCTGGAGTCAGGGGCTCCCATAGGGTTCATGGAGCCAACTCAACCTCTCCCAGAGACACCTTCCCTGGTGGCAGAGAACACTTGACATAACTAGAACTTAGGCACATCTGTATCTCTGCTCATCCCTTCAGCACTTGGAGCTAATGCCCCTTAAGTGCCAAGCCCCGAGCCTGGGAAAGTTACTTTGCCCTTCCAAGCCTCTGCATGCTCGTGGAAAAAATGCATGTGAGGACCCATCAAACTCAGAGGGGAGACTGGCTGTGGAGGCTTAGATGAAATGACAACTGTAACCTGGCCCAGAGTACCCTCCACCCCAGGGACTGGAGTTCCTTGGACTCCCTGCTTACATAGCTGGGTGGGAGGTCCCGTCCTTTACACCACTCCAAGATTCAGGGGGCTCAGGGGGTGCAAATCGCAGTGGTCCTAGAGGCGGTTTAGCAAAGGGAATTCCCAGGAAGGTGTGGACCCCCACATCAGTGCCTTTCACGTGGATGAGGCTCCCCCGCACCTGCCCCGTGTGTGTGGTCCGGATGGGGCTGGCAGAGTCCTGGCCTGTGAGCAGAGAAGTGGACATCAGGGTTGAGTCTACCAATTAGTTCCCCTCTCAGGCTACTAATGTTGCCCTCTCCTTCTGGTCTTGAGCTCAAGGGACTCTGACTTATAAACACTTGCTTTACAAATGTCCTGCCTTTAACCTTTGTGTGTCTACTCTCCCACCACCCCACCACCCCACTGTCCTTGCTGGGTCTGGCCCTGGCCTTTTCTACCACACTCAGTGAGGCTCCTTGGGACTTAGCACCTGGTTGACCTCCAGGAGCTTCAAACATATGGTCACATAAGCTTGAAGGGGTGAGAGTGTCCTTTCTGCTGACAGTGAGGCAGTAGAACTGTGGCAGTTGGACACCCAAGGCTCCTGTGCTTAAGGATCTCATGCTCTAGGTGGCAAGAAATGACATAGAGAAAGCATCCTTAGAACAGGGGCACCTGGGTGGCTCGGTCGGTTAAGCGTCCAACTTCTGCTTAGGTCATGATCTCTCGGTTTGTTAGATCAAGCCCCAGATCGGACTCTCTGCTGTCAGCACAGAGCACGCTTCAGATCCTCTGTCCCCCTCTCTCTCTGTCCTTCCCCTGCTCGTTCTCTCTCTCTCTCTAAAATAAATAAATAAAAAGTTAAAAAAAAAAAAGCAAGCATCCTTCAAACAAAGTGATGATATTATGAGGGGAGTACAACCTCTCCTACTGTGGGGATCAGGGACGGGAGGAAGTGACTGAAAGTCACCTAACACAAGGGGCCAAGCTGATATTCTTTTTTTTTTTTTTTAATAAATGTTTATTCATTTTTCAGAGAGAACGTGTGAGAGAGGAAGGGGCGGGGGGTGGTGGTGGTGGTGGGTGGGACATAGGATCCAAAGCAGGCTCTACGCTGACAGCAGAGAGCCTGGTGTGGGGCTTGAACTCACGAACTGTCAGATCATGATTTGAGCCGCAGTCGGACATTCAGCTGACTGAGCCACCCAGGTGTCCCCAAGCTGATATACTTAACAAAGAATTTCTACAAATGAGTAAGAAATATGCCAGCTGCATGTACTTGGTGAAAGAATAGGAAATGATGAGACAGTATGTTCAGACAGAGTAAGGAATACAAATAAATGGCTCATACACACACGAAGAAGTGTTCACCTCACTCGTGCTAAGAGAAATGCTCATTGAAATCTCACTGTGACATCAACAACTTACTTTGTTACAAAAAGCAAGACAATCAGACAATGTGTGTTTTCTATTGGAAGAGTCCATAGCGCTATGTGAAGTAGTCTTGCCCCAAAACGTGACAAAGCAGAACGTAAAATTGAAATCTGGTCAAGCCTTGAGAATATAAATGCATGAATACAAGTTGACAAGCATACTGGGGACAGAGAAATAGTTAAAAGACACCATATGGATATAATCAATGAAGGCCAAACTCTGGGATCCTCTCCAGAACAACTAAATTGGTTTCTTCAACGTAACAATGAAATTATAAAGAAAATAAAAGAGAAGCAGAGGAAAATGCTGAAGATTAAAAGAGATTCACATAAAAAAAGGTGGATAATGGGGCTCCTGGCTGTCTCAGTCAGAGGAGCATATGACGCTTTATCTTGGAGTCATGAGTTCAAGCCCCACGTGGGGTGTAGAGATTACTTAAAGAAATAAAACTTTTTTTTTTAAAGACCAATAATAACAAATGTTAGTAAGGATGTAGAAAAACTGGAACCTTCACATATTGCTGGTGAGGAGATAAAGTGGTGTATATGCTTTGGAAAAATATCTGGCAGTACTTGAAAGAGTGAAACATGGAGTTACCATATGACCCAGCAATTCTACTCCTAGGTATAAACCCAAGAGAATTGAAGACATATGTCCACACAAAAACTTGCACATGAATGCTCATAGCAGGATTACTTATAATAGCCAAAAAGTGGAAACAGTCTAAATGTCCATCAACTGTTAAATGGATCAATAAAATGTACCATATCTACATGTTGGAATATCATTCAGCACCACAAAGAAAAAAGTACTGAGCATGCTACAGCATAGATGAACCTTGAAAACCTCATGCTCGGTGAAAAAAGTCAATCACAAAGGATCACATATTGGATGCTTTCAGTTATACAAAATGCCAAGAATTGGCATATCCATAGAAACATAAAGCAGACTGATGGTTGCCTAGGGCTCAAGTTGGAGGAAAGGAGGAATTGATGTGGTGAACTCATTAATTCAAAAACCATTGAATTGTACACTTAAATGGGTGAATGGTTTGCTATGTGAATCATGTCTCAACACTGTTATAAGAAACACGTCTACCAATTTCCAAAGTATGGACCTTATTTGAATCCTGATTTTAAAAAAATATGTAAATACCATTTATGAGATAATACAAAATAAGAACATTTGGCTAGATGCTTGATTGCATTAAGAAATCATGATATTGGGGGCTCCTGGCTGGCTCAGTTGTTAAAACATGTAACTCTTGACCTCAGGGTTGTAAGTCTGAGCCCCATGTTGGGTATAGAGATTACTGAAAAATAAAATCTTGGGTAACCTGGATGTCTCAATCAGTTAAGCTTTCGACCTCACTTCAGGTCATGATCTCGCAGGTTGTGAGTTTGGGCTCTGTGTCGGGCTCTGTGCTGACAGCTCAGAGCTTGGAGCCTACCTCAGATTCTGTGTCTCCCTCTCTCTCTGCCCCTCCCCTGCTCACACTCTGTCTCTCTCTCAAAAATAAACATTGAAAAAAATTTAAAAAATTAAAAAATCTTTAAAAAAAGAAATCATGATATTGTTTTATGTCTATATATTCCTTTTCTTTTAATAGGAGATAAAAAAATCTACACGTGATGTAATATCTGGGATTTGCTTCAAATAATGGTGCGAGGGAGAGGTGGTAGTCTAGACAAAACCAGGTTGCTCAGGTCGTAATTACTGAAGGTAGATTATGGATACAGCAGATTTGTTATATTATTCTACCAGAGACTGGAAGCCCTTTGATGCTGTGTGGCTGCAGGCAGCCCTGACTTTGTACCTTGGGGTACAGGGAGGTATCCAGTCAGGCTCCCCATACTCCTGGTGTTAACTTCACTGGCTCCTGATTTCCTGGAGCTTTCCCTACGGCAGGTTCAGGTTCTGCTTCTGCAGAACTTGGACAATCTGAACCTGGTTCCATAATAAAAGGGGAAAAAACAAACCCAAAAAACAACTCTGGGGATTTATACCACCTACAGATCAGAGACAACAGGGGATGAGGGACCTTGAAGGTGGACCCAGAAACTGAGTCCTGAAAGCAAGGAGGAGCTTCAGGATGGGCAGTCACACCTCCCTGTCTTTTCTCATGCACTTCCCTTTACCCTGAACAAAGGTCGTTCCCATTTCTCCATGTGTGGGAATCCTGACCGTGCACCTCCACAAGGAAGCTCTCCTGGGTTTCCCAATCACAGTTTATTGCTTCCACTCTTGAGCCCCCAACACCCTTATCAAAGAGTGAAAGGAGTGTCCTTCCACTCTTCTTTCAGAAGGACATTGAATGCAGTGACTCCAGGTTTGAAGAGAGGGTTGTTGGTATTGTGGAGGATGCCCAAGGGGGCCTGGGCCGAGGGGAAGTGGCCATGCGAGTGCCTGCCTGTCACTGGTTTTTGCATGTTCAGTCAGGCTCTCCTGCCAGACCCACCTTTCCCTTCCCAGCTTGCCTGCCTACCTCTACCCAGATCACTTATCAGATCAGCATGGATCAATATGCTTGATGCCGTATCATGTGGATAAGATCAGAGTCAGCACTCACAGGTTCCACAGAGGGCAACTGAGCAATGTTTTTCCAAGTCAAAGGCCCACCCCTCTCCCCAGTAACATGCTGCCTACACACACACAGTTCCTTGCCAGGTGCGATATCTGTCCATGTAATTCACTGAGGCCACTGGCCTCCAATGCCTGAATGTTGTCATAGCAAAGGACACAATGCTGAAATGTCCCTGATCAGAGGCCAGTTACATCAAGGATCCTTGAAGAGAAACCGTTCTATGCAACAGTATGAGGAAGCTCTACCATGTACAGGTATAGGGAAGTCATCCCGTGTCAGGAAGTAGAAAAGCTGGGTGCCAGAAAGGGAGGGAATTTGTGATCATTTAGGTGAAAACCAAGGATGTGTGCACAAATCCATTCTTCGGTAAACTGAGCAGTGTGTAAAAAGCCCTGGGGACCTTGAAGGAGCCAGGGCCGGATGGGACAGGAGAGGGTCAGACATATCACCTATGCCCTCTTCTGGCTTGTCTATTATTTCTTTTTGAAAGTGGGTCCTATCCAAAATATTAACACTTTTTTTTTAAATTTTTTTTCAACGTTTTTTATTTATTTTTGGGACAGAGAGAGACAGAGCATGAACGGGGGAGGGGCAGAGAGAGAGGGAGACACAGAATCGGAAACAGGCTCCAGGCTCTGAGCCATCAGCCCAGAGCCTGACGCGGGGCTCGACCTCACGGACCGGGAGATCGTGACCTGGCTGAAGTCGGACGCTTAACCGACTGCGCCACCCAGGCGCCCCCAAAATATTAACACTTTTAATCGTCCTGCTGGAAGGTCTTGGTGACCGCTGAGAGCCTGGTGAGCAGCTAGTAATGGTGGAAGTGGGGTGGGCCGTGGGGAAGGGATTAATGTGGATGTCTCCAGGGCAGATTCAACTGGGAAAAGGGAGGACAGTCAGGTCTCACAGGTGGGGCCGTTTTGGGTGAGAGGATCACACTGGCCAGAGGGGGCACAGGAGCTGCAGACACCGAGGCATGGTGCCAGAATAGCCTAAACTACTGGTAACCTGAAGCTGACACAAAGTGCTCTGTGACACCTTTGCTCTGAGGCCAAGAGGTGCCCTCACTCCAGGTGGGTGCATGGGGTGAAGAGGAAACAGACAGCCTCTTTAGGATGCAGAGGCAGGGGGCTTGGGCTTGTATAGCCAGATTCCCCAAGGGCCAGTAACCTTGCCTGGGGCCCCTTTAGAGGGGTCTTCAGTGGGTGCCAGGACGCTCTTCTGGCCAAGGGCACAACACTCAAAGCCAAACCGCATCAGGAATATTATTACTGGTATTTTTCTTCGGGGGCAGCGCCGGCTCCACCACAAACACTAAGAAGGAAACATCCCAAATGATGCCCCCACCCCCAGCCCCGCCTGCGTCACCAGGCGCTGCTCAGAGCTCCTGGCCCTGCTTGCATCACTGGTGTTGTATGCTCAGACAGCCCCAACTCTCTCTGTGCCTGTGAGGGCCCACCCCCCGGGTTTCCGGAGAATCGCTCCAGCATTCAGTCTGGTGCAAGTTTCCTTCACTGTGGTTCTCCACCCGTTCCCACCTCTCTGGGACCTTCCCTCCTGCAGCCTCAGGTCCTGACTCTGCAGAATCTGGCAAGTGCGACCCTCGTCCCTTGCCACCCCTCAAGGGAGCCTCACCCTGGCCCAGGACGAGAAGCAGGAGTCCACAGACCACGGCGTTCAGACACCCGCGAAGTAGGTCCAGTCGCATGGCCTACCCAGTGCACAACTGCTGTTTTCACCCAAAGACAGCCCAGAGGCTGCAGTTCTGTGAGTGCCTCCGGCAGGGCACGGAGTTTGACCTAGGCTGGAAGTAGGCGGGGCTAGCTGGGAAGGGAAAGGCAGGAGAGCCTGCTGAACACGCAAAAACCAGTGACAGGCAGCCACTGACATGGCCACTTCCCCTTGGCTCCGTCCTCCTTGGGCATCCTCCACAATACCTCCACGATACCAACGACTCTCTCCTCAAACCTGGAGTCACTGCATTCACTGTCCTTATAGTCACAGACCTGATAAGGGTGCCAGAGAGTGGGAGAAATAACCTGTGATTGGGGGACCCAGAAGAGATTCCTTGAGGCGGTGCATGGTCAGGATTCCCACAGATGGAGAAATGGGAGTGATCTTTGTTCACGGTGAAGGGAAGTGCATGAGGAAAGACAGAGAGGTGTGACTGGCCATCCTGAAAAGCTCCTTCTTGCTTTCAGGACTCAGTTTCTGGGTCCATCTCAAGGTCCCTCATGGCCTTATTGTCCCTGATCTGAGGGTCTCCGTGGACCTCCTCTCTATTCAGTCAGAACCTACCTTTTGAAGTGCACGCATGACTGTGGCATTATCGTAAAGACAACCCCAACCCAATCCCACGGCTTTCCACCCCTCCCTCCCCTCCCCGCCAAGATCGAGCTCAAGGTCATTTATCTATTTGACAAACATTTAAAGAGCGCCTGTTAGTCCCTGTGCTGGGGACTCGGCAGGGCACTCCCGGGCCCTAGGTGGAATGGGGGGGGGGGTTGCAGGCGCGTCATTGGGAGGTTCCGAAACGCAGTAAACGGTGCCAGCACAGAGGGCATTTGGTACGGGAGCGCCCGCCCAGCCTGAAAGGCAGACTTCCTGGAGGAAGTGGTGCCTGAAGATACTCCAGGCCGGTCTTTAGTGTCTCCGAGAGTCAGCCGTGGCCTCCGCCGTCCAGCACCCTGCGGGCTCGAACGGCCAACACCGCTCGAGTGGCTTCTCTGTGTATTTGCCACGCGGACTGCATTTCTCCGGGTTAGCGCACAGAGTGAACCGAGGCCACGGCTCCCCTCAAACCCCAGAGCTAGAACGGTTGGTGCTGCATGTCCCTCCTGCGACCCCGTCGCCACGCCACGCCCCCTAACCGTCCCCCGGAAGTGCTCCGGTAAGAGCGGAAGTGCACGCCTACTGCGGCCGGCAGCGGTTTCGCGATGGTGGGGGGCGGCGGGGTGGGGGGCGGCCTCTTGGAGAACGCTAACCCCCTCATCTACGAGCGCTCTGGGGAGCGGCCGGTGACCGCGGGCGAGGAGGACGAGCAGGTTCCAGACAGCATCGACGCGCGCGAGATCTTCGATATCCGCCGCTGCTAAGCGCGGGCGCGTTCGCGGGGCCCTGGGAGGGGGCTGAAGTGTTGTCCAGTAGTTGGTAGAGCTGTATCAGGGCCAGGCCTTCCCGGCGGAGGGTTCTGAGTGGGTCAAGGGGCAGACTCCCTTTTCCTTCACTTGCCACATTTGATTCGCTCCATCAATGACCCGGAACATCCACTGACGCTGGAAGAATTGAATGTAGTCGAGCAAGTCCGGGTTCAGGTGAGTCGTTCCCAGCGTCTGAGGGGGCAGATTGTTCGGGAGAGTCAGAAAAGCCCAGCAGGCCACCAGGAGGCTGGCCTCCTCTCAGCTCACGGACTCCTCAGGGGATCTTGGGAAGGGGGGATTGCTGTGCCCATTTTATGGATGAGGAAACTGAGGCCTGTAGAAGTTAGACGATTTGCTTGAAGCAACACACTAAGGAGGAGGGAGGGCCTCCTCCTGAGATCTCATTCCCTCAACCAGGTGAGCGACCCCGAGAGCACGGTGGCCGTGGCCTTCACACCCACCATTCCGCACTGCAGCATGGCCACCCTTATTGGCCTGTCCATCAAAGTCAAGCTTCTTCGATCTCTTCCCCAGCGTTTCAAGGTGAATTGGAACTGGGGCCCAGGGGTGGAACAGGGGTGAGCTTCTGCTACTGAGGAGGACATGGAGAGCATGAACATGGACATCAAAGTGAGGCCAGCCAGGATCCCAACAAGCAGAGATGAAACTGGGAGGAGCCTTTACACTTGAATGGGACAACAAGTATAACGGCCTGAGCTGGAAAGTGCAGAAAAGTAGTGAGTTTGGCAGGAAGGGAAGTAGGAAGCTGTATATAGATTTGGAGCAGGGTTGGGGCACAGGCAACCCTTTAAATCAACAGCAGTCAACCAGTTCTTTGGAAAGAGATGATGGAGCGGCTGTGGGTGGGTGTGGGGCATAATGGAAGGTCCAGAGTCCACAGTCATGATTAGGACATAGGATCAGTGGAAGGTGGTGAATGGGGGAGAGGGGACAAGGGAGTAGACAGGGATGAGTGCTCAGGCCTCACCTGTCTCCCTCCCAGATGGACGTGCACATTACACCAGGGACCCATGCCTCAGAGCACGCAGGTAAGTGTGGGCTGATGTTGAGGCATTGGCCCTGTGGCTTCCCCCTTGCCATGGTGGGTTGTAGGGCAAGATGGAAGGAGGCCGACTGGGTGGGTAACTCCTCATTGGAGGTGGCAACCTAGAGTGAAGCTGGCCTGACTTAAGTCTCCTGTGCTTACCACGTTCTTCCATCCCTGCCCTTTTCCTCTCCTAAGTACACAGGACCAGGGTGTGTCAGACTTTATAGTACATGAGGCAACAGACATGAGCAGCCAGGTGGAAGGGATCTCAATAGGGTGGGATAGGTGTGGGTTCAGGTGGTTTGGGTAGCTTGGTCAAAGCTCTGGGTCCTGGGAAGGAGGTGACAGTAGGTTGGTGCGAGTGTATATATGCATACAAAGGCTTAGAAGTCGGGTTGGCCGGCAGGCTGGCCAGAGCCTGGCTTTGATCCTCCTCTATTCCTTCCTATCCAGTGAACAAGCAGCTTGCGGATAAGGAACGGGTGGCAGCTGCCCTAGAGAATACCCACCTGTTGGAGGTTGTGAACCAGTGCCTGTCAGCCCGCTCCTAAACCTGGTTTTTTGCCCCCAGCCACACCCAGGGCTCATGGCCTTGTTTTCTTGGATCACTGGCAATGAGAAACTAACATTTTGCATTTTGTAATAAATTCTTAATTTATATTCATTTCCCAGCATGTCTCAGATTCTTTTTCACCTTGGTGGGGTCCTTCAGGGTTTGAGAGGAGATGGTGATTATGAGTGCAAGTTTCTTTCTTTCTTTTTTTTTTTTTTAATGTTTATTTATTTCTGAGACAGAGAGAGACAGAGCATGAGTCAGGGAGGAGCAGAGAGAGAGGTAGACACAGAATCAGAAGCAGGCTCCAGGCTCTGAGCTGTCAGCATAGAGCCTGACGCAGGGCTCGAACTCACAGACCGCGAGATCATGACCTGAGCCGAAGTCAGATGCTCAACTGACCGAGCCACCCAGGTGCCCCATGAGTGCAAGTTTCTATACAGGCTGGGTTGATTAAATGCAATTCATTAAAAACATTTTTTTTAATGTCTGCTTATTTTTGAGAGAGCGAGAAAGAGACAAACTGTGAATGGGGGAGGGTCAAGAGAGAGGGAGACACAGAATATGAAGCAGGCTCCAGGCTCTGAGCTGTCAGCACAGAGCCCGACATGGGGGCTCGAACTCATAAACTGTGAGCCAGATCATGACCTGAACCGAAGTTGGATGCTTAACCAACTGAACCGCCCAGGCACCCCAAGATGCAGTTCATTTTTAAAATTTCTTCTGGGGCGCCTGGGTGGCGCAGTCAGTTGGGCATCCGACTTCAGCTCAGGTCACGATCTCGTGGTCTGTGAGTTCGAGCCCCGCGTCAGGCTCTGGGCTGATGGCTCAGAGCCTGGAACCTGCTTCCGATTCTGTGTCTCCTTCTCTCTCTGCCCCCCCCCCCCCCTTCGTGCTCTGTCTCTCTGTCTCAAAAATAAATAACCGTTAAAAAAAAATTAAAAAAAAATAAAATTTCTTCTAATGGTTGATTTCTAGGACAAGTTGGAAGTATACAAAAAAAATTGAAAGAGTAGTGTAGTGAACATACGAGTATACCCATCAATTCAACAGTTGTTAACATGTTGCAACGTTGGCTTTAGGTGTGTATGTATAATATAACTGTATTTAAGAGTCAACTGCAGACACATGACCTTCACGTCTAAGTACTTCATCCTGGTCTCCTAAGAGTAATCCTGTATAACCACAATACTGTTATCTGGCCAAAAAAATGAAAAATTCCCTAATACTGTCTAATATCCAATCATTTATGAATTTCCCCAAAATGTCATTCATAGTTGTTGTGTTTTTTTTTTTTTTTTAAATCAGGCTCCAGTGAAGTTTCATGCATTGCAATGGTTATCTCTATAGCCTCTTCTAGAACTGTCTCTCCACTCCTTATCTTTTAATCTTTATTGACACTGACTTTTTCTAAGTCAGGTGAGTTGTCCTGAAGAAGTTCCACAGTCTGATTTGCTCCGTTGTCTGCTGTGTTTCTTATAAACTAGAAGTTGATTGAGTTCAGGTCTGAGTTTATTAATGAGAACCTTGCCCAAGAGTGTTGTATGTGTCCTTTAGCATCCACCAGTAGCTGTGTGATCCCTGCTTGTCTCACTGTTGGTGACACTTGCTCTGGTTCCCTTGTCGGGGCAGTGGCAACAGGTTTCTCTGTGGAAAGGAACCTGAAGTACCCTCTCTATCAGCAACCCCACAGATGTGTGTTACTTCAGGTGCTGAGGTCTGGGGCCTCTGCCTCCCTCAGCCCTGTGCCCAGAGCACAGATGGTGACCAGGACAGACCCCGGGGCTTAGATCTGGGATCAGCCAGTTAGGAACTGTAATGCCATGATTTCCTGCCTCAGTTTCTTTCTCTGGGGATAAGTGGGGATATTAAAAAGCATGTCTGCTTCATCCCTGCGAAAGCTCAGGTGTGATTGTGGGCAGAGATTTCCAGAGGCTCTTCAAAAATCTGTTGAGGGTCTGCTGACAACACTGAGCCTGACCTGAGAGTGGGCATTGGCTGAGGGCTTTGCATATACTACCTAGTCCATCAGTCCTCCACCCAGCCCTGTGTAGCAGTTGCTACCCTTTATTATCCTTATTTCATAGGTGAGGAAACAAGCTTCTGAAATAAATTATTTACTCCCAAGACCTCAGCCAGGGAGTAAAAAGGAACCTAAGCAGTTTAGCAGGTACTGCTCAATTGGCAAGGGGTACTGTTGCCTGAATGGAAGGGCCTGTGCCTGCCCCACCCCCTCGGTCCCCAATTCCAGGAGAGAGTGGCTTCATCACCCAGTAACCAAGATCTGGCTGCTCATGCTTAGAGAGGTGAAGTCCTCAGCCCATGTTGCCCAGATTCTTCATGTGTAACGTGGGCATAGTTGTGACAATCACTTGGGACTGCTCTGTGAAGATTTAAAATGGATCTGCACCTATTTCAGGTAATTTTCCAGGTACTGTACCTCCCGCCCCTTTCCATGGATGAAGAACCTCAGCGCTCCAGAGAGGCATGGTGTCCAACCAGGGTCCCTCAGGCCCAGGGAGTGTCCCCGACCACCTGTACCCAGACGTAGGTTTTATCATGTATGTACCTCTGTATTGACAACCCCAATCTAAGGTTTCTGTGGTGTCTGTTCCGCTTGGGGGTGGGAAGTCACTGGGGAGGCAGGTGTCACTGAGTCATTCAACTGGCCCTCCTGGCAGCCACGCCATGGTGGGCAAGGGACATCAAGCTGCTCATGTCACAGCTGGCATATCAGATAGTCCCCTTGTCAGTCTTGACTCATCTGTGCGTGGCCCCTGGCTGCTGCCTGCAGAGACACCATCTGTGAATCCTTGGGCTAGTGCCCAGGCAACTTTCTGGAACTCCAGCTGTTATACATGGGTATGAGATAGGGGTGGAGTTTTAGGTCTCTGAAGCCCTCTGTCAGGTGTATCTTGCTCTTCTATTTCTGGACTGTGACTTCTCAGGCTTGGGAACAACAAATCATAGCTGGTGAGATTGACCCAGGGATTAGATGACATGTATGAACATGCCCGGCTATGTCAGTTTGTGCTTATTGTCATGCCCACAGCAAAGGGCCTGACACATAGTAGGTAATTAGTACAGATCAATGGGATGAATGAATGAATTGAGCCTTAGAACAAAGGAACTGGGACATGGGGGCTGTTGTGTGAGGAGGGCTGGGGATACTGAAACCCAACCAAGTTCCCTTTATGACCTTTTGCTACTGGAAGGAGGGGGAAAGGTGTGGGTCCCACAGAGGGAAGGTGGGTATGGGGGAGAGGGGGAGGGTATCTGCATTGCCCCTCTTCTGGGCAGATCACTATTTTGGAGAGAAAACAGAAGCAAGAAAGAACAAGCAGGAGAGGGCCACAGATTCACTCAACCTGTCCTGTCCACACAAGAATGGTAAAAGTGTTCCTATTGAGATATGACTACACGCCAGACCTATGCCAACCACTTTACTTTTGCATTTCACGTTATTTATATCTTATAACAACACCCATGAAGACATTATCCCTGTTCTACATGGAGGAAGCTGAGGCTCACTCAAGATAAATGAACAGAGGTGAAATAGCTAGCAAGTGGCAGAGCTGAGATTTGAAGTCTGGGCTGTCCTAGGTGTGTTCCAGACTCAGTTTGCTCCTTCTGGGCAGCCAAACTCAGCCCAGAGAGCTGAGAGGACCAGGAGGTGGGAGTGGGGGTGTCTCAGAGTCATGTCCTGCTCTTGGTTCCTGGGGCCCCTGGCCATACCTCGGCTTGTGGTGTGTCTGGCCTGTTGGGGGAATGCTTGGGGCCTGACTGGCCTAATGTGGATGTAGTTCCCTTGGCAATGAAGAAACACTGCTGAAGTCAAGAGTTCAGATTACTTGAGGGGAAACCCAGCCCTAATTCCTTGCATGGCTCCCTGCTGGGAAGGGTCACAGCTACCCCCACATACCTACCCTGTGCTGGACATGCAGGGGTTATTTTCAGTGGCAAGGTCATGTGTGAGGTGGGTAGGAGTGCCATAAGCAGTCCATCCAGGATTCCTGATGGGAAGTGTTTTGCTGGCTCTTGAGACTTGCGTCCTGATAGGAGGTTCAAACCACAACTCCCTCTTGCCACTGGACCTCATCCAGGAAGCCAGAGCCAGTATAGGGTTGCCAAGGCCTCCAAGACCCCAGGACCATGGGAAAGACACAAGTGGGCAGGCCACCCCTCAGTCTAGCCCTTGCCTACTTTGGGGACCTCAAGATCAGAGAGGCCCTCACAAACCCTCTCTTACTTAGCTAGGCCCTCCTCACTCCAAGACCGTCTTCCACGTTGCCAAGGGAACTAATACAGCAGCCAGAGAACCCCACCCAGGTCTCCATGGCAACCTACAACAGCCCACTAGGATCCATCCATCCGTGATGTCACCTGAGCCCTGAATGGGTGCCCCCACCCCAGCTACACTCATTACAATCAAACGTCAGAGTCTGATAGCAGATCCCTGTCACAAAGTACCTCATAGCTGGCCTGCTCCCAATCTCATACACCCTAGACATGAGCAAGGGGGGAACAGATCATTTTATAGCTGGGCACCCTGAGGCTGGGAGAGGAAGCAAGACCCAGGAGTCTGGAGGCAGAGCCAGGTCTAGAAACCAAGCTTCCCCATGACATCTCCCCTCTGCCCTGGCCCCCACCCTAGGTCTAAGGAGGGGGTGAGCTCTGGGCAGTGGTGGCACCAAGTGGTGGCTAATTCCATCCCTCCAGCCCTGCCCCAAGGGTGCTCTACCCCTTGCCCCTCCTAGATGGGAGTCTGAACTTCCAGATCCTGTTATATGCCCTGATCAGTAGGTCCTTATGGGGCTAGAGGGAAGGAGAGAGCCATTGAAGACTTAAAGTGGCTGGATTCAGCCCTGACTCTGGTCCAGTCCCACCCACCCCATCCACTCTTGCCGCCATCTGACACCTATCTGCCAGGATTTCCCCAACTTTGGGCAACCTCCAGCCTAGGAGCAGAACGACCAGGAACGGAAAGGCCAGGAGCAGAAGGGCCAGGGCCAGGTATTTTTAGCAGAGTTGTTGGCAGCTATCTGGAGGGTGCTGGGAGGTGAGGTGGTGCTGAGTTCATCCTTTCCCTTCTCTGGGCTTGTATTCCTTCCCCCAGAATCAAGTATGCACCTCTACCTGCAAAGCACTGCCAGAGCACCTCCCTTCCCTGACTCCCTCCCCCAAACAGCTCTCCATGTGCCCCCAGGGGCTCACATTTTGACACTAGCCCACACCCTGAAGGGGAGGCGCATCAGGTAGAACCTTCAGCTCCCCAGGACAGGGAGGGGAGTAGAGAGGACTTGGTGCTAAGACCAGGGGTCCAGATTTAGGACCCTTATGTTTTAGCTCAGATATGGGAGGGTGGGGAGTGGGTGTCCTGAGCAGAGAAGGGTCAAGTCTTTCCAGCCTGTATTGGTCTGCTTGTTTGGGCAACAGGCCAGGGCTGGGGGAGAGCAAAGGGAGAATTCACTGTTAAAGGGCCAGAACTAATTTTTCCCCAGAGGGGAGTTGGCACAGTGGGCCCTTCCGGTTTTCCCCCTTGACCCCCACCCACGATGGTATCCCCAACTTCAAACCCCTCCCCCGCACCATTCAACCTACCCCCATTCCTTCTGCCTCCTTCCCTGCCTCCCACCACAAACGCTCAGACCCAGGCTTTGTCTGCCCAGTCTGGTGGGGCGGGGTCTCGGTGGGTGCGAGGTCCTGGGAGCGGGTGGGGGATTCCCCCGAGGGGGAGGGGACGGACACGTCAGCCCCCGCAGCAGCGGGGACGTGGGCGAGCGCGGGGGGGGGGGGGGGGGGGTGGGGCGGGGGCGGGGGCGGGGGCGGGCAGACGCTTAAATAGACAGCTCTGGAGCCCGGGGCCCAGAGCGGACTGAGGAGGCGAAGGCTGCAGCAGCGTCGGGTGTCCGAGCCAGGGTCTGCGAGTGGACTGTATCGGGGCCTGGAACCTAGTTCTGACCCTGTCCGTGTGCGGGTGGGTGAGTGTCCTGGTGTAGCAGGGTGCGGGTGGTCGCACCGTCCGGGGGGCGGATGGACAAGTCGGGAGAGTGCCTCAGAGTCAGAGCGCCTTCACGGCCGAGAGGGGATTGCGGCAGGTCCTCGGCTCCAGCGTCCTGCCTGAGCCGGGGATAGGGCAGGCGCGCCAGGGGTCCGGCCTCCCACACCCTGTACACCACGGCTTACCCTGCCTTCCCCACTCCCGTTCCCCAGACGGCGTCGGGCGCGATGACTCTGAATGGCGGCGGCAGCGGAGCGGGCGGGAACCGCGGCGGGGGCCGGGAGCGCGAGCGCCGTCGGGGCAGCACACCCTGGGGCCCGGCGCCCCCGCTGCACCGCCGAAGCATGCCGGTGGACGAGCGGGACCTGCAGGCGGCGCTGGCTCCGGGCGCTCTGGCAGCGGCCGGGACCGGGACCGGGGCCCAGGGTGCGACGCTCGAATGGCACGAGGGCTCCTCCGAGTCGCTCAGCTCAGGGGGCAGTGACTCAGACGAGAGCGTCTACAAGGTGCTGCTGCTGGGGGCGCCTGGCGTGGGCAAGAGCGCTCTGGCGCGAATCTTCGGTGGTGTAGAGGATGGGCCTGAAGCAGAGGCCGCAGGTGAGGGGCTGGGACTATTCAAGGGAGGGGAGATGCCAGGGTTGGGACTGAGGGCTACAGGGCTGGGGAACTGGATTAAAAGCCGCACATACCGTGGGATTCTGAAGGCATTTTCAGAACCATGCTTCTACTGACCCGTTTCATGGTTGGGGAAATTAAGAGAGAGGGGACCTCCAGCTCTTGCTAGAGGGAGAGATGCCCGGAGTAGAAGACCCATACCTGAGACAACTCTTAGGATAGGAATGGGACATCTCTCCCTGCCAGGGCTGACAGGAACACAACCAGAGGGAGTTTCTAGGAGAGAGCCCTGGGTGACAAAGGCTCTAAGAATATGACAGTCACTATTTTAACTCAGGCCACTGTGGTCGGAGCTACCTTGGGGCCAAGACATCAGGATTGGCCACCCAGGACATTGGTAGCTTGGGGAAGAGGTGTCTAGGTGAGGATCAGGAAGGCCCCCCATGCCCTCTACTTCCCACTTCCCAGCCCTGTTATTTCTGTTGTCACATAGTGGCCATAAGTGGAGGGAAAGGTTAGGGGGGCTCTGGAGTGGAGTTGGAAGGGGTGGCCAGAACAGTAAACCTGGCGCATGGTGTGGGAGGGTGGCTTCTTGCAGCCAGCAGGTAACCTGACTACTAGTCTCCTTCCTAGGGCACACATATGATCGGTCCATCATCGTGGATGGAGAGGAGGCATCACTCATGGTCTATGACATCTGGGAGCAGGTAGGCTGCAGGCTGAGACCCAGGGCAGGGTGGGAGCATGACCCAGGGGATAGAGGCCTGCTGATAGTGGCAGCCTTGTAGCCTGGGGGCATGAGAATTATTTGGTAGATATGTGTATATATGTGTTCCCCAGGATAGTGGCCGCTGGCTACCTGGTCATTGCATGGCTATGGGCGATGCATACGTCATCGTGTACTCAGTGACAGATAAGGAAAGCTTCGAGAAGGCCTCAGAGCTGCGAGTCCAGCTGCGGCGGGCACGGCAGACGGACGACGTGCCCATTATCCTAGTGGGCAACAAGAGCGACCTGGTGCGCTCTCGAGAGGTCTCCTTGGATGGTGAGCAGGGAGCGGGTCGGAAAGGGAGGGACATCCTAACTGGGCTGTGGTCCATTCAGTCTTGGCTCAGCTCAAGTCCCTGGGGATCATGAGTGGCTAAAAATGTTCAGGAAAAAAACTTGAGGGGGAGAGAGAGAAAACTGCTACCCTCCCACTGGACTCTCAAAGGTCCAAGAGGGCTGGGGAAAGGACCAAACGCACGAGGGGAGGTGGAAGCTGCTGTGCACTGAGCTGGGCCACCACAGGGTCCTCGTCTCCTGTCCCTTTTGGCCCTGGCCTGACAGACAATGGGTGAGGAGAGCACAGAGAACTGGGATAGGAGGTCACAGAGTGGATTTGGGGCCGGGGCCAGTCTTGGCATGGGCTTGTGCCTGGGGAGGATTCTCCCCTCTTGGGCTCAGCATTCTCCTCTGTGACCCCCCCAGAACTGAGCCCCTCAGAGGAACCTAGCAGTGACTTGGTGACATTCTCCTTCTAGTTTCACTGGTATATAACACCAAACCATGAAGCACTAAGCTGCTCAACAAGGTTCTCGTTCTCTTGTGTTGAGTACTGTAGCATTTCTATTTTAATATCCGACTTCAAATTATTTCAATAAACGAGTTTCCTTTTGTGGGCCTTTGTGAACTCCTTAAACGTGGGCACATTCTACCAGTTGGGTGACCCAGCAATGCCCTGGATCCTCTGTACAGGAGCTGCGTTCTATGTTTCTGGGAACCACCCAGGGAATCCCCCTTCCCTGACCCTGAGATTCCTGAGTGGCAGCTGCAATGGGGTGACCGGGATTTGAGTGGACTTCTCACCCACCCACGCTTTGTTTAACCAGAATGTGCCTTTCCCCACCAGAGGGCCGGGCGTGTGCCGTGGTCTTCGACTGCAAGTTTATTGAGACCTCAGCAGCGCTGCACCACAATGTCCAGGCCCTGTTTGAGGGTGTCGTGCGCCAGATACGCCTGCGCAGGGACAGCAAAGAGGCCAATGCACGTCGACAGGCGGGTACCCGGCGGCGAGAGAGCCTTGGCAAGAAGGCAAAGCGTTTCTTGGGCCGCATTGTAGCACGCAACAGCCGCAAGATGGCCTTTCGCGCCAAGTCCAAGTCCTGCCACGATCTCTCCGTGCTCTAGACTCCACAGGCACATACTGTGTTGTGCATACACGTGGGTGGATTGGTGGGCTGGCCCAGCCAACTGCCCTAGGTGCCTCAGGGCTGGCTCGGACTCTGGGCATACCCCACCTCATGGTCACGGACAGACAGACAGTGCTGCCCAGGGAGGCAGCTCCCAGTGACCATCAAGGGCTGGGCCCACAGCAATGTGTGTACAGGCCAGTGTGTGTTCCAAGCAGCAGCCTGAGCCCAGCCCCTGGGGCAGGCCTCTGTGTGAGGAAAGGACTCTATCTTTCTCCACACTTGGGGTGTGCATGCTCTGGAGGGAGGCTGTTCAGTGCAGTGGTTATTTGTTTACATGCAAATTTTTGTAATAAAGACTATTTCCTGATAGATCAGGGCTGTTAACTCTGTATTTCCTCCCAGTAGGGGGTTTTAGGAGGAGGAAGTGTTCCTGAGGTTAAGGGATAGGGCCTCACTGCCCTTCCCTGGTGTGTGGCCTTGATTATCCTAATATTTGAGCTCTGATATATTCAGCTGAATCAGAGGGGCAGGTGTGGTTGTGGCCTGGTTGGGGATCCAAGCAGCAGGAGGAGATAATAGCCCCTCCCAGCTTGTTATCCAGATTTTTCTCTTGCACTGGGGCCTAGCAATGCCCAGCTGATTAAAGGTTCAATCTCTCCACTGTGGGTCAGGGAAACTGAGGCTGTCTGAGGTACCATGCCCTGCCCCAGGTCTCATGGGCAAACAAGAGCCCTGGGTCTGGCTGGGTCCTGGGCTGGTGTCTCCGTCCTGCTCCCTGCTGAGAGTGGCTGGAAAGTTGCTTAAGTGGGGTAGCTGTGGAAGACTTCTGAGACTCCCTGGCTGGGAAAGAAGGAGGCTAGTGTCTGAGGCTGGGATACTGAGAAAGGGAGGGCCTCACTCTTCTCTCCTCTGGGAGGGGCCACGCCAGAGCATCCCAAGCTTAGCACTGGCTAATGTGGTGTTGGCAGGAACAGCTCCCTGGAACCCTCCCTGCCCGGAATGAGAGGCCTTGCATTGGTGTGGGAACGTGTGCCTGTTCGCTGATAGCTGGCAGTGTGCCTGTCTCCCCACCACCCACACCAGGCACAGGTGACTGCTGGGACTTTACCTACATTGTTTCAGGAATGAGTATCTCCATTTGGCAATTATAGATGGGGAACTGCAGCGGTTGCCTGAGGTCACACAGGTAGAAGTGGCTGAGTGGGGACTGGTATACTAGTCTGCTGGTCTCCAGAGCCCAAAGGCAGCCTAGGGCGAGGCTTGGTCAAGGGTCCATACAATTCTTTCATTGGTTCAATTTATTTATTCCACAGACTCCTAGGTGCTCTTGCAACCTGGTTAGAACACTGCAGTTGTTCATTGGCAGAAGGTGTGAGTTGTTCATTGGCAGTTGTTCAACGTGCACAACCTGCAGTGTACAGAACCCATCTTGGCTGATGCACGTGCTCCCCAGGGCAATGTTAAGTGCACAGAGCTTTGCCGCTCCCCACTCCCAGCCTGCAACATACTTAGAGGCATGTGGAAGGCATGGTTTTCTCAAAGCAAGTGAAGGTCCTGAGGCCTGAAAAAAATCCAGGCCTTCCTGGCTCTGCTACTTATTAGCTTTGTGACCCTGGGCAACCCACTCAGCATCTCTGTGCCCCAGTAAGTGACATGGGAACAATGCCCCTTCAGAAGGGAGTTGGGGTAATAGTGAAGGTATGCGCTCAGAGCAATGCCAGGTGCATAGTAGGAGCTTAACATACATGAAACCCCTTCAACCACCCCACAGTGCACTGCTTCGGGCTGTGGTGCCTGGGGTGCCTGAGTTACACTTGGCTTGTGGCAGACAAGGCTGGAGGCAGGTGAGGAGTTTCTGCCCATCCTCCAGATATGCAGTGGGAAGGACTCAGGGAAGACCATGGGAAACTTGAGAACAAGGAAGGACTGGAGATGGTATCCCTGACCCTTCCCACACATCCTCCTTGTGGACTCCCAGGCCCCAGAAACTTTTCCTGGCTCCACTTGGCTGCCCTCATGGGGGGAGGGGCCTCTTGCAATCTCTGCAATTCCCTCAAGGTCACCTGAGCTGGCTCAATCTTCTCTTCCTTCTCAGAGGCACGAGACAGTCCATTTTCCCAGCCCTGTCAGTGTCAGCAGCTAGTGTGAACCCTTAGGGAGCCTCAGGGGATCTCAAAGGCTGCTGATTGCTCCACCCATTGGTCCCAGTGGTGGGTGGTCTAGAGCCCCAAATACCCAGTTCAGGTCATGTTCATTTATCCTTCATGTGCAACCTCCTTGTTTTTGATCCAGTCAGGAGCTGCCAGGGCCAAGCAAGGGCAAGGTCATTACTGCGTCCCTGAGACTTGCCCTGGAGGGCTCCCAGTCTGATAGAAGAGACAATGGCAGTCTGGTGTCTTCTCTGCTCTGATAGAGGTAGCACATTACATGGGGTAGAGATTATTCCCAGAAGAGAATCCTGAACAAGCGTGGGATCCCAGGGAAGGTTTCCTGGAGAAAGAAATAGCTGAGTACTGAAGCCTGAGTAGATGTTCACCAGACAGATGAAGGGAGGGAAGGACATTCCCTACGAAAGGAACAGAGTGGGCCAAGATAGAGCTGCAGATTCTGGTACATGGAGGAGAAGTGGGATCGAGTCTGAAACCACAGAAAAAGAAGTAATGTCCAAGCCTAAAGGGCCAAGAAATACCCATTGGGCTGTGTAGGAATGGGAGAAGTGCCAGGCCAATGATCTCCCCACCTCCTGGGGCTGGCAGTCATGGATGCTGAGCAGCCCCCAGCTTTCTAAAGTCAATGAGTAACTTTGGGGGGCTGGGCAGGGCCGGGTCTGCTGCTGTGGCCCAGTGGTGTTTTCCACTCCTGAGCAAGCCTGGCTGGACCGCCTACCTGCTCAAGTGTCCGCCCTGCCCTACCCCACCCATCCCGGCCTGGCCAGTGCTCCCTGGAGAAGGAGTCCTCTCGCCTGGCGGCTGGACCAAGGGAGCCCGCCTGAGGCACCAGAGGGTGAGGTCCCTGGAGTGGAGGGGTGAGCAGGGCTGAGGCTGGGGGTTGGTGGTAGGGGAAGGACAAACACTGCCCTGTCCAGCCCCTGTTGGGGGAAGAATTCCCAGGAGCAGTTGGAGTGGTTGTCCATGCTCTGCATGCTCAGCTCCAAGCTGAGTGCTGAAAAATGCCAAGATGAGGGCAGGACTCCTGTCCCGAGGGGACTCTGTGTCTGAGGGATGGCAGTGTGTAGAAAAACAGGCCTCAAGACCCTGAACCATGAGTCCTCTGTTCCAGGAGGGATTGTCCTGTGGTCAAGTCCTCTGTGACCTTGGTCAGGTCTTGCCTTTGAAGCTTTACCTGCAACATGAGGTGACTGCAGGAAGTGACCCTTAGAGTCCTCAGGGCCCTTCCAGATTCAAGTTTTTGGGATATTCAGGGCTGCTGGGCAATTAGCACTTTGGGATCTACATACAGGCTGGGGAGGGTATGTTGGGAAGGAGACAAAGGTCTGGAGGTGAAACTCCCATGGAGATCCTTGTGGGGCCAAGAACCAAGAGGCAGGATGGCTGGGCCTAGGGGCCTAGGTGGGCCTGGTCAAGGAGCTGGATGCTACCCTGCAGGCAGTGGGGAGCCACAGGCCCCTCCAAGAGGAGAAAGTGGAGCACAGTCTGTCGTGAGGTCCCACTGGCTATGTGTGTGGAATGGGCTGAGGCAGGGGACAAGGATGAGAGTGGGTGGAGAGCAATGTCCAAGTGGGTGGGATGGGGAGGGGCATCTCTGGGAGTATAGAAGGACAGGAGACAGGAGGAGACCTGGCTGACTGCCCCATAGTGACAGGTAGCAGGAGGTCCAGCTGAAGAAGGGAAAGTTGCACCTGTGGGGCTTGAGGAAGCCATGGCTTGGGCTGAGTGGCGATGAGAGGAGGGATACTCTCTAGGAGGAGAGTAATGGGAGGGACCCCGTGCCTACTGGTCCTGGCTGTACCCTCACTGCCGTGTCCTTCAGGCCCATCCTGACCATGGTCCCTGCCTGGCTGTGGCTGCTTTACCTCTCTGTTGCCCAGGTGAGCTGGACCCTGCTCGACTCCTTCAGATCCTGGCCCTGGGTGTTGGCACCATTGTCCCCCACTCCACCTGGACTAGTTGCACTGACCATGGAAGAGACTAGTTGTGGGAGGGCGTTCAGAGCTGGCTATAGGCCTGTTGTGGGATCAGGAGGTCAAAGACCAGAGGGTGGATGGGTTAAGGTATGGCCAGGCCTATGGAAGGGGCAGAAATTCCCCTTCCTTGTCAGCTGCCTGTGAGACAAGGTGAGAATCCTCCCCCAGGTTCTCCCAGAGGCCCAGCCTGCAGAACTGTATGTGGAAGTCCCAGAAAACTATGGTGGAAATTTCCCTTTGTACCTGATCAAGGTAAGCCTGAAAGCTGGGTGGGTTATCCACCCCCAAGTCCTGCTTCCCCTACCTCCAGCATTTTATCTCTTTCTTTTAATCCTGCTTCCCCAAGAATATGTGCTATAGTGAGTGAGTAACAAAATTTCAATTCCAGAAGAAAGTAGAGTTTTAAGTTGAAAAATAAATAATTGGTTGGGGCACTTGGGTGGCTCGGTTGAGCAACCGACTTCAGCTCAGGTCATGATCTCACAGTTCACAAGTTCAAGCCCCACATCAGGCTCTGTGCTGACAGGTCAGAGCCTGGAGCCTGCTTCGGATTCTGTGTCTCTTCTCTCTCTCTGCACCTCTCCTGCTCTCCCTCTCTGTCTCTTAAAAAAATAAAAATAAATTTCTAAAAAAAAAAGAAAAATAAACAATTGGTGGTGGGGTTTCAAGGTTTAGAAAGGAAGGCAGGGAGTATTGGGGTGCATCACGTACAGGGGAAAGAGCTCCGGCTTTGAATCTCAGTCCTATGACTTCATGGCTGTTTGACCTCAGGCAAGCGCTAGCCCTCTCTGAGCTTCAGTCTCCCCACATATATAATGGGGTCATTGGGTGGAGGGGCATCCCCCAGGCCTGGCTCCCACTGCCTTTACCTCTCTGTTCTCCCCAACAGCTACCACTGCCCCCTGAGGAGACTGAAGGTAAGATGGTGCTGTCAGGAAACCCGGACATGACAGCCGAGGGCCCCTTTGCTGTGGATGCAGGGTCTGGCTTCTTGCTGGTGACCAGGGTCCTGGATCGCGAGGAGCAAGAGGAGTACCGGCTACAGGTATGGCTGGGCCAGATGTAGAGGAGAACAGTGAAGGCAGGGCGGGGCACTGACTATCCTTCCCTGCCAGGTCACCCTGGAGACTGAGGACGGACATGTCTTGTGGGGCCCACAGCCCGTGCTTGTGCATGTGAAGGATGAGAATGACCAGGTGCCCCACTTCTCTCAGTCCATCTACAGAGTTCAGCTGAGCCAGGGCACCAGGCCTGGTGAGTGCCCAGGGCAACGGGCTAACAACAAGGTCATGTGGGCAATGATGTGGGCAATGATGAGAGAGTAAAGAGGTGGCCAGACACCCAGCATAAGCACAGGGCAGCCAGGATCCAAGGCGCCCCCCTCCTATTTCTGTCCCAACCTTCTCCCCCCACCCTCCTTAGAGTCCTCTGGCCCCATCCAGTCTTGGCCTCTGTTCACCTGAAAAGTGGGGTGAAAAGCTGTGGCTCCCATCCAGAGTCCTGATATGATGATGGATATGAAAGGAAGTACCAGGGAGAGATAGGGGAGGCTTGGGAAACCCTCCCCAACCCCTTCTCCTTTCATGGTTTGTCTTCTCCACACACACCAGGCATCCCCTTCCTCTTCCTTGAGGCTTTGGACGAGGATGAGCCAGGCACAGCCAACTCAGATCTCCGATTCTACATCCTGAACCAGGCTCCACCCCGGCCTTCCCCAGACATGTTCCAGCTGGAGCCTCGGCTGGGGGCTCTGGCCCTCAGTCCTGAGGGTGAGCCTGAGCTGGGTGTGAGGAGGAGAGAGGTCAGAGGAAGCTGGGGAAGGCGGCATGTGAGCCGTAACAGTAGGATGGGTTGGAGCTGGAGATGAAGAAAGAGTATTCTGGGTGGAGAAGAGCAAAGCACAAGGCTTGAACCTTGTGCATGGAGAGAAAAAATGGTGTGAATGGAGTACCTCAGCCCTATAGCCTGGACACCTGAGTCTAAGGGACAAGGCTAGGAGAAACCTGAGGGGTTGTAGCCCAGGATGTTGCTGGGAGACCTTTGGACTGATTGTAAGGGAGACCCGAACCTGGGAATTCAGACCAGAGGCACATGATAGGGAAAGAAAAGCTAACCATATATCTGCCCAGCCAGTCACCCATTCACCCATCTACCACCCAACCATTACACATGTAGTCCATCTATTCAAACATCTATGCAGATTAACCCATCCACACACCCAAATTCCCATGCATTTACTTGGTCAACCATCCATGCATCTAACTGGTCATCTAATCACTACCCAACCACTCATGTGTCCCTACCCCCATCCTAGTCATCCAGTCCATCAACTATTCATTGTGTGGATAGATATGGAAATGGCTTTGCAAATTTTCAAGTCCTGCTTGAGTGCTCACTATGGTGTTAAAAGTCTTACCCTTGGGCCAAGAAAGTATCCTGGACACCTGCCATATGCTTGGCTTTGTGTTTGGTAACTCACTGAGAAGGATGTCCTGGACTCCTGCTCAGCTGACCATCCTGACCCTTCTAGGAAGCACCAGCCTAGACCAGGATATGGAAGGGCCCTACCAGCTATTGGTACAGGTCAAAGACATGGGTGACCAGGCTTCGGGCCACCAGGCCACAGCCACCATAGATGTCTCTGTGGTAGAGAACACCTGGGTGCCCCTAGATCCTGTCCACCTGGCAGAGAATCTGAAAGTTCCATACCCACACCGCATTGCCCAGGTGAGTAAGTGCTTGTCAGTGGCTGAAGTAGCCCCATGGATGGTATATCTGGGCCTCAGTCTCAAGATTTGAGGGGTGGGTCTGAGGCCCAGCTTGACCCCTGCTCCCCTCCTACCTATGTTCTTCCCTTGACTGTCCCCATCAGTTCCCATCATGGAGTAGGGCATCCAAGGCCCCAGAACCAGGCCCACAGCCCTTCACCTGCTATCCTCTGGCAAGCGTGGCTCTGGGCCCTGACCTGAGCTTGCCCCAGGTTCCTTAGGGGGAACAGCTGCCACCCTCTGCTGCCATGGGGATTGTCACCCAGGCTTGGAATGTCTCAGACCTTCTCGAGGAATGCCCCGGGTCTGGCCCAGCCTGAGAGGGCACAGAATAACAACCTGGTCATTCAGGCATTTTGGGCAGGGTCTGGGCTCGGACCAGGGCAAGGCCACCCTGGACTTGCTACAACGAGTGTCCCAAACAAAAAGACCCTACCTGGACTCCACGGAGGATAGCAGCTTACCTGACGTCACACAGGAGCAGGGGCCCAGGCTCCCTACCCAGGCACAGTTGAGACATAAGAGCTGATGTGGGCTGTTCCTGCCCTTCATCCTGGGGTGCCCTTATTCTGTGACCCCTCCCAGGTACACTGGAGTGGGGGAGATGTACATTATCATCTGGAGAGCCAGCCCCCTGGACCCTTTGATGTGGATGCAGAGGGGACACTCTACGTGACCAAGGAGCTGGACCGAGAATCCCAGGCTGAGGTGAGGTGAGGTGAGGGGGAAGCCAGGAGGGCAGGCTGAGGGGTGCCTGGTCACTGTCCAGTTGGCTTCTGGGGGTGTCACATCCCCCACAGGCACTGAGGCAGTGGAAGAGCACCCAGAAGAGCTGGAGCTGGCCGCCGGAAGGGACCCAGACTGAGGCCAGGCTGGAACTGCCCTTGGCCTTCATCTGAAGACTCCCACTGTCCACCTCAGTACCTGCTCCAGGTGCAGGCTCAGAATACCCGTGGTGAGGACTACACAGAACCTCTGGAGCTGCGTGTGGTAGTGATGGATGAGAATGACAATGCACCTGTCTGCCCCCTACATGGTTCCCCAATCAACATTCCTGAGCTCAGCCCTCCAGGTGGGCTATGGGCCTTGTCAGGGGATGCGGGAGGGTTGAAGTCCTTGTGAACCATCCCATCTTGCTCTTCTCTGGGATGGGACCAGCCTCAGGCCCCTATATCAATGTCCCTACCCTTCCATAAGTTCAGGTTCAGTCCAGCCCAAAAGAGGAGTGGGCAAAGTGAGGCCTGCAGATTGGCCTGTGGTCCCACCCAGGTGGGTACTGTCTTTACAGGCACTGAGGTGACTAGACTGTTGGCAGAGGACCTGGATGCCCCCGGTTCCCCAAATTCCTACATTGTGTATCGGCTGCTGAGCTCTGAGCCTGAGGAGGGAGCAGAGGGAAGAGCCTTCAAACTGGACTCCACCTCAGGCAGTGTGACAGTCGGGGACGCCCCCCTCCAGGCTGGCCAGAGCATCTTGCTTCAGGTGATGGCTGCTGACCTAGGAGGAGCAGAGGGTGGTAAGTGCCCTGATGGTGACCCATGTTCTCTCCCTCTATTTCTATCCTGGTCTCTCCAACATGTCCTCTCCTGCCTCAGGCCTCAGCAGCACATGTGAGGTCACTGTCACAATCACAGACATCAATGACCATGCCCCCGAGTTCACCAATTCCCAGGTAAGCAGGAACAGGGGAGAAGACCTTGGGAAGGCACTGATGAGGGGCTCACAGCCCCTCCACAATCTCTCCAGATTGAACCTATAAGCCTCCCTGAGGATGCAGAGCCTGGGACTCTGGTGGCCACACTCACAGCCACTGATGCTGACCTTGAGCCTGCCTTCCGCCTCATGGACTTTGCCATTGAGGTGGAGGACGTGGAGGGGACCTTCGGCCTGGATTGGGAACCAGACTCCAGTCATGTCCAACTTCGACTCCTCAAGGTAAGGGGCTGGGGGTGGGAAGGTTTATGCATATACTCATATGCATGCACAAGTGTGCCATGCCCTGGCCCAAATAGTGACCCAGTTGCATTGGTTCTAGAACCTCAGCTATGAGGCAGCTTCAAGCCACAAGTTGATGATAGTGGTTCGGAGCGTGGCAGAATTGGTAGGGCCAGGCCCAGGCCCTGGAGCCACAGCCACAGTGACGGTTCTTGTGGAAAGGGTGGTGCCACCCCCCAAGTTGGACCAGGAGAGCTACGAGGCCAGTGTTCCAGTCAGCACCCCAGCTGGCTCCCTCCTGCTGACCATCCAACCCTCAGACCGCATGAGCAGTCCCCTCAGGTGAGCCTTACTGGGCTGGACCTCCCCTGCTCCCAGGGGATGACCCCCAGGGCCTCAGAGGGGACTCACATTATCTGTGACCTGGAATATTTCTCAAACCATGGCTAATGCCAAGGTTGTGACTCCTGAGGTTGGGTCAGAGCTGGATGAGCTGGACCGGCCATGGAGAGGAGTGTTAGGTGCTCAGAGGACACCTCCCCATGCTGTCTTGAACTGGGCCCTCCCCCATGCCCCACCCAGACCGCAGCACAGATGAGGATGTTCCCTGGCCCCATCCTGTCCCTTTTTGGGGTGACCCAGGACTAGTGGTGTTGAGTCAGGCCCCCCAGGCTCTGATAGTAATGCCCACAGTATCCATGATTTAAGCCTTGTCCCTCAACAAGCCCCTGAAGCTGGGGAGGGAGACTAGGCACCTTGGGCACTGCTGCCTAGCAGTGAGTCACAGAGATGATGTGGAACTTGAGCAGGTCACATGGCCCTGGGGGTCCCTGAGTAAGACCCTATATATGGTTTCAGTGCCTCCCTGCCCCCCATCTTCTCTGGGCCTTAGGTTCTCCCTGGTCAATGACTCAGAGGGCTGGCTCTGCATCAAGGAGGTCTCTGGGGAGGTGCACACCGCGCGGACCCTACAAGGTGCCCAGCCTGGGGACATGTACACAGTGCTCGTGGAGGCCCAGTATGAAGGTACGGCCAGGCAGTGGTGGGACCTCTGGGAGGGAGAGTAAGCCTCAGGCAGAGAGATAGATGCGCAGGACTGAGCTTTCTTCCCAGGCTCCTTACTGGCATCTACTCTGCCCAGGCAGGAAAGAGGAGTGAGGGCTGGGGCCAATGTCAGTCTCTGAGATGCCTGCCCTTTCAGACCACCCTCCTCCCTCAGATTCTTACAGTCCTCCAACACTGCCCCTTAGCCCTAGAGGGCCTCTCAGGTGTTGGCTTCAGATATAGGTTAGGAGCAGAGGCTGGGGGCCTGTGCAAGCGGAAGGAGTGCCAGGGGCTGTGTCTATGGCAGGTGAGCCAGAACTCTGAATGCCACTTTGACAGGATGAAAAGCTGGCCCAGGGGTGGGTATGTTAGGGCAGCAGGTCTCGGGTCTGGGCTGGACTGTCCTGTGGTATATGACAGACCCAACAGAGCTGAACTCCCCTACAATCAGGGCATCTCCACACGGTTGGGCCATGAAACTGGTGGTTGGGGGCTTGGGAGGAGGTGAGGGGATGCCTGGCATCCAGAAAAGCACAGGAAGGTCTGACAGCTGTTTGGATAGTGAAGGGGGCAAGGTGCACTGTGAGGAGGAGACAGGCGTGGGGATGCTGATGGGGATGGACAGGAGGGGTAGAGTAGGGGAGGTGAAGCCAAGACTCAGCAGGGTGAGATCAATGGGCCTGGGGCTAGCTCAGCACTGCCTCCTCTGCAGATGAGCCGACACTGAGCGCCTCTGCAACCCTCGTGATCCACTTTCTGAAGGCCCCTTCTTCCTGGGCCCCAACTCTGAACCACGTGCCCACCCGACACCTCTGCACACCCCGCCAGGACCATGGTGTGGTTATCAGTGGACCCAGCGAGGACCCTGATATGGCTGGTGGACATGGTCCCTACAGCTTTGCCCTTGGTCCCAACCCGACAGTGCAGCGGGATTGGCACCTCCAGGCTCTCAACGGTGTGTGGTGGGGCAGCGGGGGAGACTGTGGCTAATGCAGGAAGTGGTGTGGCACTTGGAAGTGAGATGCCCTTCCACTGTGAGGGTGGGGCTGGGCTTAGGGCCTATTCAGGCTACTGACTCTGGTCACTGCTTATGGTCCCAACAGGTTCCCATGCCTACCTCACTCTGGCCCTGCATTGGGTGGAGCCACGTGAGCACGTAGTACCCATAGTTGTTAGCCACAATGCCCGGATGTGGCAGCTCCTGATCCGAGGTAAGGCCAGGGCTCCGTGTGCCTGCAGTTCCTGAGGGAACCATTTTGATGCAGGGGGAGGGGCTGGGTACACATGAATGTTGGTTCACACGGACTGCAAATACCTGTGCATGCCTGCACATCTGTGATCAGGCGCACGGATGCTCGTGCACACAGACACACACATAGAGGAGCGTGCTCACCCCCCCCCAACACAAATACGTATGTGTGCACAAAAATGTGTATTAGCCGGCTGCACTGGGGCTGCCAAGCAGCTGGAGAACCCTCCCCCACCGCCTTTACCTTCGTCCCCTGCCCCCTGTCCCCTAGTGATCGTGTGTCGCTGCAACGTAGAGGGACAGTGCATGCGAAAGGTGGGCCGCATGAAGGGCATGCCCACGAAGCTGTCAGCCGTGGGCATCCTCGTGGGCACCTTGATGGCGATAGGTAATGGATGCTGAGCTCTTGAGTGGGGGAGGGTGATGGATAGTTGGAGTTACAGCCTCCAGATGCACAGTGCCCTGTCCCCTGATGCCCCCCAGGACTGGAGAGGGAACCCCACAACTGTCCTAGTCATTATGCTCCTGTTTCCTGCCATCACAGTCATCATCACTGTCATCACTGATAACAGCATTTACTATTATATTATTATACGTTGGCTGTGCAATATAGGATTGTCACACTGAATTCTCCCCACAACCCTGTGAGGTAGATCCTGGCATCTCCCTATTTTCCATTTGAGGTCACTGAGGCTCAGAGAGGTTAAGTGACTTGTCAGAGGTTACACAGCCAGAATATGACAGAGCCCAGGTCTTTCCAGCCTATTCCCTTTAGTCCAAGCTTCCCTCTCTATCCCCTTGATTTTTTTTTTTTATCCCTATAGATTTTTTTCCTGGCTGTTTTTGTTGTTGTTGTTGTTTGGTTTTGGGTTTTTTTGTTTTGTTTTTTTTTTGTCAATTCTACCACAATGCGACCATGTGCCTGTCTCTCAGAGATCCATGGGAACAACTCACTGGCTCCCGTATGACTCCCACCCAAACTGTTCCCCAGAGGAGGGGACTTTGGAGGTGGGGGTGTTCTGTGGCAGCTGCAGGCCAAGCGGTCAGGCTTCTTCTGGCACCAGGACGACAGCCAAACCCAGTCTAGACTTGGGGATGCTGTCTAGGAAACCTTGCTTCCTTATTAAACCAATACCAAAGCAGGCAGTTTTTGGTGGTGGACAAGTCCCATGGCCCCTTCTGAGAGCTGATCCATCCCTCTTGGGCCCCTCAGGCATCTTCCTTATCCTCATCTTCACTCACTTGAGCCTGGCAAGGAAGAAGGACCTAGATCAGCCAGTGGACAGCGTGCCCCTGAAGGCGGTGGTTTGAATGGTCCAGCCAGACCCAGTTGGGAACTTGGCCTTTCCATCTGAGTCCACTGGGAGGGGCCCAGGACTGCTGATCACCGGGGGCTAGGACAGTGTAAAAGCCCCTTCATCGCCCTAGAGTGGAGGCAACATCACCACACAAGTCTGTAGAGCCTGACCACTGACTTTATGGGCTGCCCATGGGAGTGCTCCAAATGGTGGCACATTTGTCCAATAATAAAGCCTCAGACAGCAGGGCATGTGTTCTAAGGGGCTGCTGTGCCTGTGTCTGTCATGTGCGTGTGTGCATTACCCATGTCCAAGGTACCCATGTACCTTGAGTCTTTTCCCATCTCCTGCTGCACAGAAAGGGTCTAGGGGCTTGAGGGACAAGCCTGGGGTCCCCTTTGAGGAGGAACATGGGGACATCATATTGGTTTTTGGTGAAAACTTGAGGTTGGAGCAAAGTGGGTCATTTCTTTTTTAAAAATATTTATTTGGGGGTGATGCACACGTGCATGGGGGCGGGGCAGAGAGAGAGAGAATCCCAAGCAGACGCCATGCTGTCAGCACAGACCCCCGTGGGGGCCTTGAACCCATGAACCGTGAGATCATGACCTGAGCTGAAATCAAGAGTCAGATGTTTAACTGACTGAGCCACCCAGACACCCCAAGGTGGGTTATTTCTATGGGCATTTGGAGACCATGGCTGCAGCCCCTTGCTGGGTCAACTCTGACTAGGTGACAGTTGAGGAGGATGTCCTTGAAAGTGTATTCTGTGTTTTCTGGGACATCATATTTGCTAGGGGAGGGCATCAGTGAGTCCATGTCCTGTGCTCCTATGTGAGCACGCTCCTGTATCTGTGTGAGTCACCTACACATGAGTGGACAGAGGTCCCACAGTCTTAAGTGGGGCCTAAATAGGGCTGAAAAGAAATCATGAGGGCCTAATGTGGCTGGAACAAGAGAGGTAAGCTTGGGAATGGGTCCCTCTGCCCCAGTGCAGGCCCCAGAGCACCTTTGGATTTCATATACAGGCTGGTGAGTACATGAGGGGCTCTGCAGAAAGTCAGAGAAGGGGCAGCACCGGGAACCCCCATGGCTCACCCTGGAGTTCCCCCCGCCCCAAATGAACCCTTTCCCCTTGCCCAAGATTAAGCCTTGGCCCTGGTGCCCTGCTGAGGCCGACCTCCAATCCCTGACCCTTGACTGGCCCCAGACACATGCTGATCTCCTATACACCCATCCCAACAGTCTCTGGGGAACTAGGGTGGGACTTGCTGTCCCAGGCACCCTTAGCTGATGATGGTAGATCACGGGGCAGGGAGAAAAACAACCTCTGTGAGGCCCAGTCCCTATTTTTAGGAGATAATCTCTCCACTCCTGGCAGATTCTGTGGGATGGGGGCCAAGCGCAGCCAAGAGAGATGGGATGGGCATCCTGGCTGGCCTCTAGAGCCTGACTCAGGGAGGATCCCCAGCCCAGGGATGAACTCTGAGGCTGGTCCCAGCCATTCTCCGCCCAGGGCGTGCACACGTACACACACACACACACACACACACACACACACACACACTCCCCAACATGAGGCTCTGCCAACTCGGTCCAAGCAGAGCTTCCTGCTCCTCTCCCAGGATCCTCTACTCCTCCTGCACCCACTTAGAAGTCTCCAAGGTGCAAAGCTCTTTGAAGGTGGCATCTTATCTTCCCACCAACCTGAAAGGGCAGGATTATTGGCCCCATTTGCCAGTGGAGCTTCTTCTTTTTTTAAAAAAATGTTTGTTTATTTATTTATTTATTTATTTATTTATTTATTTTTGAAAGAGACACAGTGCAAGAAGGGGAAGGGCAGAGAGAGGGGAAACACAGAATCCAAAGCAGGCTCTAGGCTCTGAGCTGTCAGCACAGAGCCCAACATGGGGCTCAAACTACAAACTGTGAGATCGTGACCTTAGGTGAAGTCAGATGCTTAACAGACTGAGCCACCCAGACGTCCCATGCTAGTGGAGTTTCTTGAAGGTCAGAGAGGTTCAGGGCTGCAGCTGAGAGTCTTGGAAGCAGAGTGCAAGGTGGGACTATCTGGCAGAGGTTCGAGTTACCTCTCCTGAAGTGTCCACAGCCTTCAGCGGGCCTCTGCTCCCACGAAATCCCTGAGAAGGGCATTGGAGATCATCTGGGCCAGTTCCTTTTTGTAAAGTTGAGAAAGTGAATCACAAAAAGGTAAAGAAACCTTCCCAAATTCATCCAGTCAGTGGGATGCAGCACCTGAGCTGGAACCCTGGAATCACCCTGCTCTCAGGTCCTTAATTCTGGATGGACAGATAGGTGGATAGGTGGGCGGGCGGATGACTGGCGGAGTGAATGGGTGAGCAGGTTGGCGGATTGTAGATGGGTAAATGGGTGGATGGGTTGGTAAGCAGGTTGGTGGGGTACCAACAAGGGAAGAGTGAATGACAGGACACCGAGGTGAATTAAGGCACCTGCCCCAGTTTGAGGGATTTTGTCTTTGGCTTCCAGGCCCCAGGCACCCTCTGACTGTGTCAGTTTGGGGGCTGACCATAAGGTCCATAATCCCCAGGGATGCAGGCTCTGTTTCCCCTAGAATCCGGGGACATAAGCCTCTCCATGATCCCCAGCCTATTTCCTTGCTTAGAGGAAAGCAAGTGTCAGAGAGGGGGCGTGGCTTCTCTTGGGTCACAGAGGGAGAGAAACAGAGAGCTGGCACTGGTCTGTGGGCTTGGCCATGGGTCAGTGAGTGTCAGTAGAGATTACACTAGGGAGGTGGGCCTCATTCTGCAGGCAGGGCCTAGCTGCTAAGACAAAGTGAGGGAAAACCTGTGGCTCAGTATGGGTCGAACATATGATCCAGGCTCTGCCCCATCTTTGCTGTGTGTTCCCAGATGAGTCGCTTCATCTCTCTGAGTCTTGGTTTCCTTGTTAATAAGACGGGCTTCACGAAAATGGAGTTGTTGAGAGGACAACATGAGATAATCACCAGAAAATGTGTTTAACACAGTGCTGGGCACACAGCAGGAGTTCAGTACATGTGGCTTTCCTTGGCCCACAGACTGTGGGGGGTGGGGTACCTACTACAGATGCCTACAGCCATGTACTCTCACATTCCCCAGGGGCCCTATGAGGGCCAAGGTTTAGGAAGGGAATATGAGGGGCACCTGGGTGGCTCAGTCGGTTAAGCGTCTGACTTCAGCTCAGGTTCTGATCTCATGGTTCGTGGGTTCGAGCCCATGTAGGGTAGGGCTCTGTGCTGACAGCTTGGAGCCTACTTCAGATTCTGTGTCTCACTCTCTCTCTGTCCCTCCCTCCCTTATTCTCTCTCTCTCAAAAACAAAATAAACATTAAAAAAAGAAAAAAAGGAAGGGAATATGAAGGGGAGCCCCAACTCTAGCCCCGACACCACCCTGCTGGGTGACCCTGGGCAAGACACCCCCCTTCAACTGTTGGCTCCCTGCCAGCTCTAAAGCTGTCTCTAGGGGATGTTGAGAGGTCTTGTAGGGTTCAGACTGGTCTAGAGCTTCAGGGAGTCACAGGGCCTGCCCCGGTGGGGAGCTCATTCTCCCCCTCTCCCAGGCCCCTTCCAGAGGCACAGGGCCAGATCAAAGGGACCCAGCACTGAGGATTGGGAGGCGGGCTTGGAAAGAATGTAAACATGAGGATATTTTTAAACTTTTTCCAGCCCCAGAGATTAAGGCTCTTGAAGGGAGAGGCCCAGAGACTGGTCTGGCCCTCACAAAAAAAGAGTGTGGGGACCTCTGAGACTCCCACCCCACCCACACCTACCTGTACCCACCCCAGGACTCTAGCTTGCACCCCAGGGCAGTTCTTCCTCTGATTTCATTTCCAGAGGTCCTGCTGCTGCGGATAGCATGTTTCTTCTTCTTTAAAAAAAAAAAAAAAAATTTTTTTTTAATGTTTATTTATTTTTGAGAAAGGGAGAGACAGAGTGCAAGCTGGGGAGGGGCAGAGAGAGAAGGGATACATAGAATCCAAAGCAGGCTCCAGACTCCGAGCTGTCCACACAGAGCCCGACGCGGGGCTCAAACTCACGAACTGTGAGATCATGACCTGATCTGAAGTCAAACGCTCAACCAACTGACCCACCCAGGCGCCCCAGAATAGCATGTTTCTAATGAGATGACCTAAGAGATGTGGGAGGGCCCAAAGGGTTTCTAGGGTTGTGGGGGCCTACCTGGCAGGGCTAGTGTTGAGGGGAAGATGAGGAGGGGAAAGAGGCTGGGAGCAGAGGTGAGGAGGCTGGGGGAGGGCCTGGGTCCAGGTCTGAGCTATGCAGTGAGTCAGGCTGTGGGAGATGTAGGGGCCACTGACATGATGGTGGTTGGGGGTGGGGGAGGGCTGATTACCCCCAGGTGTCACAGTGACTCAGGAACTTGGACACAAAGCTCCCTACATCTCACCACTCTGGATGTCACGGTGACGCTCACCCTGGGTTCTATGACAACAGCCTCTTTTCTCTGAGTGATGCAGCCACCCTCGCACACTCATGCTACACAGTGGAGCACACCCACAGGAGTGTCACAGGGAGACTCAGAGAGGGGACTCAGTCACAACATGCCCCCCCCCCCCCACCTTGTGATCATATCCCAGGCACTCCCACAACTTTACCCCATCCACATCCCCGCTCATCAGGAAGTCAAAGGGTCAAAGTTCATGGGGGTATTTGATGGCCAGCCTGTGGTTACCAGGACAACGAGTAGCCGTAGCCCCAGGAGAGGCCTTGCCGGATGTTTCCCATGTTCCAGGGGTGCTGCTATGCCGCCTTCTCCTGCTTATGGACCCAGAGAGAGACAAGTGTCCAGCTCTAGGTCACACAGCTCCTCAGTGGAGGGCAGGGTTCAGGGCAGGCATCCACAAGGTGGCGTGCTGCCTTCCAGATTGCATCCACTGAGGCAGCAGAGACAGAGGACAAGGTCTGATGCTGTCTCATAAGATGTTGTGGGACTTCGGGCCCAGGACGATGCAGGGGCTGGATGGGGCCAGAACTGATAGGACTGGGGGCCTGGTACCTCCCTGAAGACTGTGTGTCTTCGTTCTGTCCCTGTGTGCATGCCCAGTCTCAGTTGCTATTCTTACCTACTTAGTGGTGGCCACAGGGTCAGAGATAGTGGCTGGGTGGGAGGGAGTCATGAGCACCAGCCCCTTATCTGACACATTCTCTGGAAACTTGGCAGGGACTGTCAGGCTTTGGGGGCCTGGGCAGGGGGGCATTGGGATGGTCACATGAATACGTTTCGGGGGATGGGCTCATTTGGGACAGGGCCCCGCACCAGCTGCCTCTCTGACAGCCAGGCAAGTCCCATCAGAACTGGGACTTCCAGTGGGACTTCCTCCCATGTGGTCATCAAGACCCACAGGTCGTCCTCAGCTTCTTACCCAGTCCCAACCATAAGACACAACCTTGAAGCCTCTGATGCCCCTGAAGACAATGTGTTGGTTTCCCTGGTGAGGCTGTAGGTGGAGGCTGCCTCTATGAGAAGAGCACAGTCCTGTGAGCACAATACTGTGAGTACTGTGTCCTGCCCACTTCTAGGCTGTGTGACCTTGTGCAAGCTGCTTCCCCTCTCTGAGATTCGGTTTCCTCATCCCTTTTCTGGGATGTTGTAAGAATGACAAAGTCCAGTTGTTAGGAATCCGGGCTAAGGGCTGCAAATGTGTGTGTGTGTGTGTGCACATGTGCACGCACGTATGCTCCGGTGGGCCGCCAGGATGGGGAGAGAGAGGTGCATAGGTCCCCCACCTTGGAGACTCCCGCCTCATGGATTTTCCATTGGCACGTCGGCACCCTCTCCCCCAAAATAGGCCTTAAGAGCCGTGTGCGACAGAGCCCAGACTCAGGGGACTTTTTTTAGCTGCCCTTTGATTGTCAGCTCTCAAACGGCCACTATTTCAAGCCCCAACGCCTACAGGAGTAGGGCCAAGTGGGGGCCCGAAGTCAGCTCTGTGGGCCCGGCTGGCTCCTGGAAGGCATCCCCTAGGGGGCTAGCCACGCCCTCTGACACTCAGCACTGCCTGTCAGAAGAGCACAGCGTCCCTTGTGTATTGGGCTGAGGGCTTGTCCGTCTGCCTCCAGGGAAGCTGCAGACCAGGCAAAAACCAACCTCATTGACAGAGCTCACCCACAGGCTGCTGGCTACTACTGTTAAGAGAAAAGCACATTGTGGGGATTAACTGAGATAATACAAGCAAAGCCCTTACTTAGTGCAGGGGCTGGCACATCACTGGCCCTCAAAAAATGGCAATAGCTACTATAGCTACTATTATTTATTAGTGTCATGACAGCTACAGTCATTCTTGTTTTTGTTGTTACAGTAACATTTTTATCTGGTTTCCTTCTGGTCTTTTTTTTTTTTTTTTTTAAATGCATATATCTTATGTTGCTGAGTTCAGGTAACAATACTCACCCCGCCCTGGCCACACACACACCTGGTTGCAGCAGAAAGGAGCCCCTCCGACTCTACTGGGGTACCATCTATGCATCCTGGATCCCTGAGATTGCACTCGACCTTTCTGAATGTCTGGGGTATAGCTTATGTCATCTCCAATACCATCAATCCCTGCCCCATAGGATTTCAGGGCTCCAGATTTTGAAAGTCAAGTTCTAAATGCTGGATCCCCATATGGCTCCTGCACCTGGATTCTAGAACCCTCTGGATTAAACCTACAGAAATGAGCTTGTTTCCACAATTAGATGTGAGGAAGAATTTTCTGGCTGTTCAGGTGCATAAGGTTTGGCAATGGGTCATGAGGAAAAATGAAGATACTCTTGGCTTCCTGGTCATAGTGTGTGGTGGCAGGGCAGGGGCGGGGGCATGAGAATGGGGTTTGCCAAGAAGAGGGGGAGAAGGGATGGGGTAGAAAGCCAGATTCTGGGAAGTGGCTGGGAAGGGAGACACAGGGACAGTGGCTGAGCCAGGTTTCCCCCTTCCCTTCTGGTGTCATTTCCCAGCAGGGCAGCAAGGTCAGCTAGGGTTGGGGGGTCACATGTTCCACCCTTGCTCCCAGTGGTTACTGCACAAGGTGAGACTTCCTTGTTACCCGAAGGACAGAAATAGGTCCCAGGTGATGGCCAGCAATCCATGCCCAGAACCACCAGGGTTATTCTGAGAGTGGCAGGCACAGAGCCAGGCCAGGCTTGGTCAAGTGGACTGAGCTGGAAGTGACATCCTTGGCCTGCAGGTTCACCCTGCCCTTTCAGGAATCCTGAACAGGATGTGGGAACTGGAGCCATCCTCAGGCCGACCCTCGATAGGTGGGCTTCACTCGATTCCTGACTCAGCTGTGTGACTTTGGGCAAGCCACTTGGCATCTCCAAGCATCAGCTTCCTGCTCAAATGATAGGGATCTTAATCCTTGCCTCTCAGGGTAGTTGAGAGAACTCTGTGAAGCTGACAGATGTGATCAATATATGTGTGAACCTCCATTTCTGCTGTCCCAGAGTGCAAGCCTCGGGGTCCAGAGAAGACAAGGGGCTTGTCTGCATACCCCAGCTGCCAAAAGGCCTCTTACCCACCATTCTGAAGGAGTCAGAGTCAGGCACAAAAGCACGTTTCTGGAAGGGCTTGTGGGGATTTTCCAGGAAAAACTCCATCCAACTGGAGAATTCCATTCCCAGCCCTGCTGCCCAGGGCTCAGGCTAAGGAGGGGACGGTCTGGTTCATTCCGGTTCTGTCCAGCTCCTGCTCCTCACCTACAAAGTCCAGGTCAGGGTACCTCAAACAATGTTCTTTCACTGTTTGCTGTGCAGTGTGAGGGGTCTGAGGCTCCCAAGGTCCTGCTCGAGGCCCCAGCACAGGACAGTACTGGGTTCACAGTTGGTCCTCCCCTGACTCCTCAAGCCTTCCAGGGGCCCTCCCCTTCCCTCATCCACATGTCCTAGCATTTTACCTGGAGCCAGCCCCTGCCCTCAGGGTCAGCCTCGATGGACATGGACCAGCCAGTGTGATGGACGCTGACTTAGGGAGAGATGGCGCCTGACCCAGCTCAGGGCGTGGGAGCTGACAAATGGAACTGAAGTAGGGAAGGGTAGCCGGGCTGGGACAACTGCCTGGGCAAAATCTCAGAGGACTGGGACATACTGTGACATTTCTGTGAGGCTGGAGCACAGGTTTGAGAGAGTCTGATGGGCACTGAGGTCAAGGGTGGTAGTTGAACTTGACTCAGTTAGTTGCTGAGCTGGAATTGGAACCAGTTGCTTTCCCAGCCCAGGCCTCTTCCTTCACAGGTACTCCCACCAGGGTTTTCCCAGGGTTTGGCCAGGAACCAGGTGTGTGGGTGGGGAGTAGGGAGGTGGGAGAATGAGGGGGGTGTGGGGGGTGTGGGTGGGATGAGGGGGGTGGGGAGTCCTCTCAGCAAGGGGGCCAGGCTGCCAAATAGGAATCTCAAAACATAACAGGGTGTTACAGCTGGGCCCAGGGGAACCCAGCTCAGCTGGCCACAAGGTGGCCACCTCTGGGATATTCCTGCACCCACAAAATGCACGTTCTGCCCACAAAGTTCTCCAGGGAGTCATTGGAACACTCAGATCTGCTGGGAGCAAAGCTCTTGGAAGGTCCCCCCAGGGCCCTGGGTACTCCCAGACCTACTCTGTCATTTTATTTCAACTTTAGCCCAGCACCTGTGCCTTCTCCAGCTGCAGCCACCTTCTTCACCCCTGTGGAGGGGAACATGGCTCCCCTCCACCCTGCAGGCTGGCACCAAGGTTTATGAGCCAGTGCAGAAACCTCTGAGAGCCACATGGGTGGAAAAAGTTACCCGGTTCTAAATCAGCCAGCCTCTCGGTGATCTCATCTCCTTCCCAATATAGTCATACTCCCCTCCTCCAGCCCCTGGCCCGTGGGCTAAGTCACGAGGGAGCTGGTGGAGGGGGCATGTGTGAGGGCTGGGGGAAAGGATTTTCACTTGGGGTCACACTGTACATTCTGTTTCATAATGTGATTTCCCATCCCACCCCCACTTACAGTATTTACATTTAGCAATTTCCTGTCTAATAATAAAGACTGCTTTTTAAACTGTCACTTAAAGTCCACCAGATGGATGCACCAGAATGTCTTTGTCCAGTATGTTGAGGAAGGACATGTCAGCAGTATTCAGTTTCTCTTTCTTAACCAACACCAGTGCCACGGCCATTTTTGTTCAACCCCCCCTTATGCAGTTGGCTGACCCTCTCCCTCTCTTTCTCTCTCTGATAAATTCCGACAGGTGCTGGGCGGGAGAGCAGGCTTCACCGTGTGGGTGAATAGTTCTGGGCTCTCCCCCAAGCCAGAGGTTCCAAGCCCAGGGCAGGGGGGGGGGGGGGGGGGGGGGGCAGAGACCAGTCCAGGGCCACCAGGGCAGGAAAGCAAGGCAGGCTGTGATCTGCTAGTCCCTCCTGCCTGCTCGAGACAAGCAACCCCTTCCCTCCCTCCCCCACCCCCCGCTTCCACCTGCTCTTGCCCTCCCAACCCCCACAGGCCAGGCTGACCAGGGATACAAGTAAAGGCCATACACAGAGGCCGTCTTGTGTTGCATGCACACAGCCCCACTCCAGGCAGAAGCAGAGGGTCCAGCCTCAGGATGGGACTCCCCACAGTCCATCCAATCCACATCTTGCCAAATACTCCTCTGGCTTCTGCTAGAATGCTTCCACGGACCAACAGCTCACTCCTTCCTGCCAGGCTTTAAGGAAATGGGTAGAGCATATTTTTGTTTGATTTTTTGGTTTTGTTTTGTTTGTTTTTTATCAGATGAATAGGTATTCAACAGAATTGCGTGATTGCTTAGACAATCACATGAAAGCTAAGAGGAAGTTTTGAAGTCAGATACCAGGGCTCGAAACTCAGCTCCACATTTACTAGTTTTGTGACCTTGAGCATATCGTTTTTCTTTTCCAGGCTCAGTTTCACCATCTGTAAAATGGGTTCATAATATTTGCTTCGGGGCATCTGGGTGGCTTAGTCAGTTAAGCGTCCAGCTTCAGCTTGGGTCGTGATCTCAGTTAGTGAGTTCAAGCCCCCCGTCGGGCTCTGTGCTGACAGCACAGAGCCTGGAGCCTCCTTTGAGTTCTGTGTCTCCCTCTCTCTCTCTCCCCTTCCCCTGCTCATGCTCTGTCTGTACGTCTGTCTGTCTCTCTCAAAAATGAATAAACATTAAAAAAAATACTTGCTTCATAGGGTTGCCAGATTTATTGTGAGGGACTGGTTCATGTGGTTATGGAGGCTGAGAAGTCCAACGCTCTGCTCTCTGCAAGCTGGAGACCCGAGAAAGCCAGTGGCGTGGTTCCAGTCCAAAGCTGAAGGCCTAAGAACGAGAGGAGCCAATGGTGTAAGTCCCAGTCAGAGTCCACAGACCCGAGAACGGGGAGCACCAGATGTCTAAGGGCAGAAGATGGATGTCCCAGCTCAACGGACAGCATGTTTCTGTCCTTTTTGCTCCATTCCAGCCCTGGGTGGACTGTCTGATGCCCACCCACTCCTTTACTCAGTCTACTGATTTAATCTCTTCTGAAAACATCCTCACAGCACACTCAGAAATAATATTTTACCAGTTTTCTAGGCATCCCTTGGCCCAGTCAGGTTAGCACATATGATTAACCATCACAACCATCTCTCAGACTTACCAATTATCAAGACTGCTGCACACTAATGTCAATCCCCAGGGTCACAGTTGCTAAGTTCAGCCCAGATTCAAGAGGAGGAGAATTAGACCCTACAGCTCGGTGGGAGGGGCAGCAAAGAATCTGTGGTCATCCTTAAAACTGCCACAAGGAGCAAGAGGTGGAGGGTTCCAGGCTCCCTGCCAGGAGTGACCAGGGAGCAGCCTGACTCTTGGAAGACGTGACCTCAGGTTATGGAGGAAAGACCTCTTTCTCTTCTCTCCTTTCTCCCTGCATGACTATGGTATCTGCACACCTGGGGAGGAGTCCAAGGAGGCAGGAGGGGAAGATGCTGAGCTTTCTCCCAAGGGTGAGGGATAGCCTGGAAGGTATGGAGCAGATGAGTGATACATAATATTTGGGTCTGACCCAGATCACTCTGGCTGCCTTGTGCTGGGTGGAGTTGACTGGAGGGGCAGCTGCTGTGTATGGGTGGGAGGGTAAAGGTGGTTTGGACCATTCTTGGGGCTGGGCAAGAGAAAGTAGACCCCCGAGCTGCTGGGAGGGTGGCTGAGGGGACTGGCTGCAGGAAGCAGGAAGAGGAGGTGGGAAGCGTTCAGAAGTGAGGGGCAGTCCACAGAGGGGAACATCCACATTGGGGCAGACTGGAAAAGGTAGCAGCTACTTCCTCCCCACGTAAAGCTCACCACCTGGCTCTGGCTGTCTTAGGTCCCCAGCAGCCCTCTTCCCACAAAGCAGGGCTGAGTGATTACAGGACAGGGTCCTTCTCCCACCCCACATTCATTCCAGCCCCAAGGATGTCTGGGGTCTGATGAGGCTCCCTGAAAGTTGTCCCAGGCTGCAGTCCCAGGGAGCCCCTGCTCTGGCAGGGCAGTGCCTCAGGGCCTCATGGAATATGATCTTCCCACTCCAGCTGCGGCCGGCACCAACATGGCCAGATGGCGACATCTAGAGGCAGCTTCCTGTCTCACACGGCTTCTCGGCAGAATCCCACAGCAAAGGGCCTGCGCTGGAGGTGCCAGCCAAGCCGAGGGCTCCCCATTGGAGTTCCCATCATCCTTAGGATCGAGTGAGCCAAAAGGCAGAGCTCAGAAAAGGCCCAGCCACTCCATGCCTCCATGCCAAAGCCCATTTTGGAGTTAGCAAAGCCCTGGAAACGCCAAATGAACCACCCATGGATACTCTCCCCTCCCAAAAGGCAAGGACATGTTGGCTTGATGATGTTCCCCTATCCCCCTACCTGCTGCACACCTTTGTCTCAGAGGAAGGGTCATCCCAGCAACTCAGCCAGCCTCTTGTCACAGAGCCAACCCATCATCTCCACCTCGCAGCCAGGCCCATCCTGTGTCCTGAGTCCCAAATGAGAATTCCTCTCCTTAGCAATGCCTTTAAAATCACTTGTTCATTTCCATCTATCCACACCCGCAGTTTTTCTGGTAACAGAGCTCCTGACCCCTCTCCTCACTTTTACACCACCACTCACAGTTTTCCTGCTACTCCTCTGACCTCTCTTTTGCTGGTTCCTCTTATCTGCTGCTCCCTTAATCATCCACCCATCTGTCCCTCCCCCCAATCCTTCTTCCTTCATTCTACAATCAGCAGGACAGGAACTACTTTAGGGCATTGAGTAGCATCAAGTAAAATAAAAACAAAAAATCTATAGAGATGAAAGAAATAGCATAAATTTACTTCCTCCCCCTGGAAAGAGCCCAAAGAACTCAATTTTTAAAATTTAATTCTGTTTCCCTTGTATTTTTTCCCTTATATTTTTATCGTGTTCCGAAATGATGGGATATTGGAACACATATGTTAAGTATATCTAGCTTGTTTTCAGCACCACCTACTTCTCTATCCCATCCCCACCCACCCTGGGCCAAAATTGTGCAATGAAAAGATTTTTCATGCATCATGTTCCCTTTCTAAAGGGGCCAGTATAGGGACAAGTGGATGGTCTGTGGACTCAGTTCAAATCCTGGCCCTACCATGATGTCAGGGGCAAGTTTTTCAGTCTCTGGGCTTGTTTTATGTCATTAAAAAGAGGGAAATAGCTCTTCCTGTTATCCTCATCAAACCTCAGACATCTCCTTTTCCACTTTTCCCTCCCTCAAATCTGCTCTTCTTCAAGTCCACCCTAAAGTGTTAATAACTTAATAGTTGGATTGCATTTTAAGAAGCACCCATAGAGGCCGTCCTTAGGAACTTTATCTCTCCAGCAGCAGGGAGATACAGCTCAGGTGCGGCGGCGGGGGCGGGGGAGGGTGGTGGGAAGAGGTGGAGAGGGTCTCCAACACTATGGAAGTAGCTGTCTGGAACGTTTCCCCAAAGCTGGCTCTGCATTTAACAAAAGCTGGTTTCACAAGCTCAATTAAATATGAAATCCCAGCAGGCCTTGGCACTGAGTGTGGGGAGACCCTTAGAACAAAAGCCTTAATTTCCTTTTCCTTCATTTCAGGTGCTCACACACATAGTTAACACTCAATGAGCACTTTCTGTGTGGTCAGCAGCCGTCACAAATTTGCAGAGAAGACCTCTCCTTTGGCAGGGTGGATTCTTACAGACTAAAATCTTCCATGGCCAGATAAAGGTGGTGAAACAAGGGCTGGTGTAATCTAGTACCCTACAGACCTAAAGAAATTAATATCAAACCAAAAGAAACCAAATTTCATTTTGCCTTTTATTTACGAGTTTCATTTAAATATCTCTAATAGTCAGAAAATCAATGTCAAATAAGATCATGGGAGTACAGCTTAAAATACAAATGTCAGTAAATATTAAAGAACATGGTTAGTAATGTGTCCAAGTAAATGCTTGACAACAAATTATTTTCCAGGAAGCAAGTTCAACATCAGGTGCCCAAAGTATAAGGGACGGAGCTCCAGGCTGCTCCGGAAATGGTTGCACAGCAGTCCTTTCCCCCTCGGCGATGCACGAGGCTGCTTGCATGACAGCTGTACCACCAGGCTTTAGACCCCAGATCCAAACCTACTTGGGCTTTTTCCACCAGGGGAAGGAGTCATGTTCAGAGACAAATGCACCACTTTAAGATGAAACTAGGATGGCTCAGTTCCAAGATACTCTGGTTTAATCTGGGAAGTCAAGGCCTCCCAAGAACTATCAAATGAAGATAGGTTACCAGGGACCGATGGACAAAAGAGTCAAGCCAGATTCATTCTGAACACATGTTCTTATTCCATACAATCCATTATTTTCTTCTTTAACTGACTCAAGTTCAAGCTGTTTATATTTCTCTTATGCCTAAAAGGGTGCCAGCTCAGTTGTGTTTAGCCTGAACTTTTACCCAGTGTGCCCAATACTAAAGACCTTTTAGGCCAATCATACTTCTGGAAAATTGTGTTTATATATTAACATACCTCAAAGTTCACATTTTCATTATAACACATTAGCTTTTTTTAATATATAACAAATTAGCTTTAATGTTACAAATAATATTTCAGAAAACCCAATCTAAGTAACTTGACTGAGGCTACTAACCCGCATTTGAAACGAATACCATCTTCTCAACCATTTTGACCAATTCCCAGTTAGCGGAGCTGTGATATTTATACATAAAACAATATCTAAATTATGCCAATATTACAAAGTTTCTTACCTAAAATTATATGCAATTTAAAGAACCAAAGCATACTTTATTCAAGGTATATCCAAAATATTAAATGTTCGATCTTATTTTTTAGTTGATTTTAGATGTCTCAATATGGAAATCTTTACTAAAAGGAATAATAAATGCTTTAGAAGACTGACAAGTACCACCAACCCCCTCTCAAATTCCAGTGTCCTCTGGCAATAGCCCAGGTCTCAGAGAGGCCACAGACACCAAAATTGTGGTCAAGGAGACAGACATGCTGGGGGTTAACCAGGAGACTCTCCTTGGAGCATTCATGGAAAGAGCTGACAGAGTTCACAGTAGAAAAAGGCAGACAATAAACTGGCCTTTCTTCCATCTCGATATACTACAATTAGAAAGCGGGAAATATATTAGGCAGAGAAAAAACACAGATAAGCTTGGAGAAGCAGGTGGGAAGTCTGTATTCTCTCAGCTGTCCCGCAAGTTACTGAGTCAGACGCATTTTATGGCCTTTGCTAGGCTCCAAAACGGGATTCATACACTCTGTAATCCCCGTAAATGCTCTGACGGTGTGCCAGGGTTTAGCTGACATAAAGAACAAAGGATGGCAGACAAGCAGTCTTCAACTTTAGCAACAAACCTTCACGAGAGCACAATGGCAGTCATTCACGTTTTATTTCTCAGTTATGATCCAGGAGGTCAAAAGGAACACTAATGATTTCAGAATAAAAGGACCAAGGCTTAAGCACTGACTGGAGCTGAAGCCCAATCACTGAACAGCTGCACTGGAAAACAGATAGGGAAATGTCCCCGAGTTAAAAGCACTCCAACACTTGAATGAGTATCACCGGGATGTGAAAAGTCAAACTTTCTTTTTTCTTTCAGTGGATGGTACAAGGTGGAAGAGGAGGAGAGGGGTCAACTAACGTAGTGCAGGAAGACAGAACTGTCAGCTTTGTAGGATTATATTTGTGTTTCCATTTAGGGACACATTTCCTGTTGTGTAAATGCCGCAGCATTTCATGAGAACACGACATTCTTTCCCCCAAAAAGGATCCACATGGTTTAATTTGAAATAAACACAAAGACTGTGCTGCCCACAGAAGCCATTACAGGTTGCAGTTTTATTTTTGCCCCAACTCCTATACTAAATATGGTCTGGCTCCTGAGGAGAAGCCATGGCGGTTTATCCCACAGTCTTAGGGCAAGCATCCCGTCTGACAAATCTCACTCCTTCTTCCCCACTGCCTCTCAGGACATAGACAGGCAGCCCTGGTTAGTGACTTCTCAAGCTCTTCATGTTTTCACCTGTCCAGATTTGGGCTGAATCTTAGGTCCATAATCCACTGCATAAGCCAGTCCTGCCTGCACATCTGTCACAACTACCATATTACACGATCGCATTTTCTCCTCCCCTATAACCATTTGAAGAGGGAGCCTTCTTTCCGGACAATATTGCGTGCATATAGTCAGTAGCAGTAGAGTGAGGGAGTTTGGCAGAGCAGAGGTAGGAATATTAGGTGGAATGAACAGAAGAACGTTTGAGAGGTATAATCAGAAAGGCTAAGTGCTATAAATAGCCCCACAGAGGCTAAGCCCTGGAGCATATTTTATTAATGCCGGGAAGGCGAGGAGTTAAGGCTTAGATAGAAGTTACCTCCTAGTGTGGCTCAAGGTTCAAGGGGTGGGACACAGTGGAAGGTATCACAAGTGGCACGAGTCAATTCATCAGCTGGTCCAGAGGCCTCGCCCCTCTCACTCTCGGCTGAAAACCAAGACAAATCATTCCAAGCATGCTTACAGCAGGCCTGTTTGCAAGTTTGAGGACTGTTTTAACATAAACAAAAACACACCAGGATGCAGCATCACAAAATGTTTTCACAAGTATAATCACACAAAAAAGTTAGAATATTGCATAGAAAAGAGTATTCTCTGTAAACCTAGGTCTTAGTAATTTAAAAATAAGTCCGCGATTGTAAATTGAGGAAAACTACCAAGTTTGCAGATTCTGCACATCAGGAAATCCTGAAGTTCTTCAGAGTCTTAGGACGATGATTACATTTACCCTTGGAAGGCTCAGGCTGATGATGGCTTAACGACAACAGCGTCTTTATAAAAGGACTTTGGCTATGGGCCCAAGCCAATTCTATGGTCTCAATGCTCTGCCCTCTCTATGCAGAAGCGGTGACCAAAACACACTGTGGCATGAAATCACTGCTACCGTTTTTAAACCGAGCCTGGCTTTTCCTCCTGTCAGTCTATTATTAAGCCCAGCAACCTCGGCCTGCCTTTTTAACAGTAAGGTCTGAATAGCCAGTTTAAGAGTAAGTGAAAATGTCTTAGAAAAGCATTTAAGTTAACCTTGGCAATACCGGACACTCTTAACCCCCTTTGTAATATGCGTCAATTGAGTCTGAGTTAAAATACACCACGGTGACAGTGATGTCATCCCTGTACATCCTCGCCAAGTCCTCTGGCAAAGTCAGCATCGCTGTTAGCCGCTCCGGTTCCATCTCCCCATACTCATTGCTCCCTATGGCGTGTCTGATCAGACGCGTGGCTGCATTTTGGTCGGCCGCGCGCAGCACCTGGGCTCTCCTCTGCTGCAGCAGGCTCTGCATGAGTCCTAGGTTGGCGGGTCTCTGGGCCAGGTCCGGCTTGTGCCGACTTGCTTCTGCCAGGTGCTCCACCACCAGCCTCACCACATCCTCATTGTCCAGCACGTCCCACAGGCCATCTGAGGCCAACACAAGGAACTTATCCTGGGGCCTCAGCCGGTGGTAGGTGACCTCAGGCTCAGCAGTCAGGTAGGGTGGAGTGTGGTAGTGTGGGGGGGTGAACTGGTAAATGTTGAGGGCCTCGGTGTCAAAGCCCCTCTCCAGGACACTGCGCTGCAGCTCTTTACTCCACTTCAGCTGGACATCCCCGAAGGCCCTGCAGGGCATGAGCACGCCCAGCAGCCTGTTGTCCACAATGACTGTCCTGTCCTCTGATTCAGGGTGCTCCCTCTTTAGCCGTGACAGCTCAGCTTGGTTCCAGGCATTGTGGTCGCGTGTGAGGGGCAGACAAGACCACATGCCATTGTCCTCCTGGACCCCAAGGATGGCCCGACAGTCACCAGCGTTTGCCACATGCAAGTGAACTCCATCAACATGGGCCATGCAAGCTGTAGCCCCAGAGAAGGCCACCTGGAGTGAAAGGTTCCTCGTCATCTCATCTTCCAGGGGGGCCTGGACTTCCAGCGAGATGTCAGAATCCAGTCTCTGGAAGGAATACATTAATGCTTCCTTAATGTTGAGTCCCATTTCCATGTGCAGGTCAAGCAGTTCCTGCCAGTAGACACGGAGGTGATCAAGGTGCACTGACGTGACATCCTTGTAGATACTGTCCCCTGGGTGCTTGAGCCATTGCAGGATGGGCATCAGGGGCTTCATGCTTTCCATGGCTCCCTCCATCCGCTCCAGGGTCTGCTGGGACATCAGCGACACCGCCACATAGTAGAAGAGCCTCTCGCTCACTGCTTGAGCACATGCATGGCCACCATGTCCATCGAAGATGCCAAACATCAGCCCGCTGGTCTGCAGGCAGGAAGCCACACCTCGCCGGTCTTCCACTGGGGAATTGGCGGCCAGTTGGTTGCTCTCAAACCGTAACACTGAATTTGGGGCTCCACTGACGAGGTCGAGGATCTTGTGAGCCGACTCACCGGCTCGCAGCACTTCATTCACCTGCTCAGGGCTGAGTTGCAAGTGGAAGTCGTCTTCCTCTGTTGATGTGTGTCGGTAGGCTTTCTGCAAGGCAAAGCCACTGCACGGGGCACTGCTCTTCAGGGTGCCTGGTCCCTGGGAAAAGAGTCTCCATCTTGATTTATTTCTATTTGAGGCACACCTTGAATACAAACGTCTGCCCCCTTGTAACGTGGCAATGCTGTTCCTTGCAGAATTTAAGATCCAGAAGGGCAAAGTACTTGACATTATGCAGCAATACCGGCAAATGTGTTCCTTCCGCAAAAGGGGCTTTCTTTAAACCTGAAAATTAAAGAGTTGAAGAAAATTCAAATTTAAGTTCTTAAAAACAGACTTCTGAAAACATTTATTTTGCTACTATTCTGAACAAAAGTGTTTTAAGATAAACCTTAAAAGAGTTGGGTGGTTCTGTGGGTTAAGTGACCGGCTTCGGCTTAGGTCGTGATCTTATGGTTCCTGACCCCGAATTCCTGATTTCGGGTTCTCTGCTGTCAATGAGGAGCCTGCTTTGGATCCTTCATCCCCCCGCTCTCTTTCTGCCCCTCCCCTGCTTGTGCTTTCTCTCTCTTTGAGCTCGCTCTCTCAAAAAAAAAAAAATTTTTTTTTAAATAGTCAAACAGTTAACTAAATTCAAAATACTTAAGCAAGTCTCCCTACCTCCCATTACAACGCATAAATAACATTTCAGAAAATGAGAAAAACGGGATTTTTATATGCTCTCCATTCATACAGAGCCACTGAAGGCTTCCCCACAGAACTCACTCATTGCTCACAGCCGACCCAGGGGCCCCTTTATATTTTCCTTCCCAAATCTTTCCCTTGCCAGAGCCCAGTGTCTAGCTCCCATGTTCGCTTTCCCCAACAGACTGTAAGTGTTTATTTAAATATCTATCTGCTTCTCCACTAGTCTATACGCTCCATGAATTCAGGAACCCTTACTCACTGGTGGCTCTCCAGCCCCATACGACATGCAATAGGTCCTCAAATACTGGCTAGACGCAGCATTTCCAAAGGCCCAATAGCACACCAGGTGTGACACCAGCTGTCTAACATCAGACACACTGCTTCACTTGCCTGAGCTCCAGCGGTCTGTCAGGGGGATGGGAATACCCGTCTTATAAGGTTTTGTGAGGATTCAATGAAATATGACCCTTCTGCTCCAAAAAGGTAGTTATACTTTTATCATTAAGTGACTCCTCTGGTCACTCTGTATACATTTTTATACAACTGAAACCACAACTTACAATCTGTTTTTTTTTTTTTTTTCTTTTAAGCATTTTATTCATGATAAAGACATTTCAGGGATGTGTACTACCCTATTTTGGCATAAACAATCTCAATTTCCTTAACTGTTCTCTATTGTTGTAGATTTAGAAGTCGTTTCTACTGGCTATGGATAAAACACCAAATTGCACTGCCTTATGCACCAACCTTTTCCCTACTTAGGTTTTAATCTACTTATTTCCCAAAGGAGGAATCAGTAGGTCAGAGGGTGTAGACTCATAATGCCAAACTGATCTCCAAAACGTTCACATCTGCCTCCACAAGGACATGAAGGGAACAGTTTCCTACCACCTTCAACAGACGCTGAGGATACCTCCTCTTAGACAAAAAGCAAAGCAAAACAAACAAACAAACAAACAAACAAACCTGCTCTATTTTCTATTTTCCCGGGTGACCTAAGAGGAGCGTTTCCCACGTGTTTTCGGATTTCGTTCAGGAGACCTGCCCTCTGCCAGTTTGTCTGTTGTGGCACTAGGAACTCTCAGAACTGAGGACCGTGCTCCTCCCCGCCAGCCCACCCCGCTGAACTTGGGGCAGGAGCGGTAGGTCAACGCCCACAGAGGCCGCCTGGCACCTCCCACCCTCCAGGGCCCTGCAGAGAAATCAGGGAGCAGTGCCGGACACAAGTTGGTCCGCCGCAGCCGGGACCCAAACAATTTCGCGTCCCTGAAGAAAACACAGGTCCCAAGTTCAAGTCTCTGCCCCACAGCCTCATAGATAAGAGTGCGGTCTCGGGAGTCTATCAAGCCCGATCGCGCCCATACCCCGGCGCGGCCACATCCCTGAGCTCCAGCTTCCCAGCCTGTAAAATAGGGAAATTCAGTCGAGGCGCCGAACTCACAGGGGTGCTCCAAGGGCTAACGCAGCTAGTGCGTGTGCCGGGGTCCGAAGCCAAGGGTCCTTGGCGAGTCCGAGAGCCCACGTGGCGCGTGCGCGCGGTGGGGTGACCGTGACTGCGGGCCCGCCCCCTCACCTCATTTCACCTCACCTCCGCTTTCCACCTCATCATCTGAACCGATTCTGACGGCCGCAGAGGGCTGGGCTCCGGGGACGCCCGGCGGGGCTGGAGGGGTCCCCATCCTGTGATCGCTCCCTTCCCTACCTCGGACCCTCGCTCCCCACTCACCAGCTTGCGCCACTGCCACCGGGTCCGTCCCGTCAGTTCCACGCCTGCGCACAGTGCTGCGGCTGCCGCCACTCCCGCCTCACCTCCTTGAAGCGTCCCCTAGTGCAGATCCAGATGGAGAAGGAAGCATCCTCTCTCCAGCTCTTATTGGTTCACCTGCGGAGGCGGGCCTTTGACGGACAGAAGAATTACCCAATGGCTGAGGAGGGCGACGGGGCAGGCAGGGCGGGAGGAGCTAAATCCAGTTCCTCCCCACCCATCCGCACCCTTCTGGGCTCCGACCGTGGGTGAGCAGAGTTCCCGGCTACGCGACCAGGCAATCAGGGACCGAGCTACCCCGCCACGTGATGGCCCACACTCTGCACACCCCAAACCCAGCATCCTCTCCAATTCTTTACTGTTGGTAATGCCGCACGGTTTCCTCTCCTTTGCTTTGCCCACCAAATCCAAACCTCTCTCCCAAGCGTCACAGCCTTGTGTTCAACCACTTGGACGCCTCCCTTTGGAGGCCCTATGTACGCCTCGAACACATCTCGCTCAGAACTCAGAACTTCCTACCAAACTCGCCCTTCCCCTCCTACCCTAACCCAATAATGGCCCCACCATCTTCCCAGATAGCCTAAACCAGAATCCTGGGAGTCTTAACTGCTCCCTCTTTCCAGCCCCTCTCCTGTTATGTAATCCTGCTAATCTTATCTCCCGAGTATCTCTGCAATCCACACATTTGCCTCCAGCTACCCTATTCCAATCCTCTCATCTGGTCTCCCTACGTTCACTTTACGACTCAGCTGCTCTTCCTGTACGGAACAGGCAGTGACCCTTCTAAAACTCGAACTCCTGCTCTAAAGTTTTCATTGGTTCCCAGGGGCCGTTGGGCCTTCAAAAGACATTTATACTGATCTGACCACTGACAGTTACTAGAAATGGTTACCGGTTGGTAGGTTGAGAAAGACTGAGAACCAAGACACCAGATAACCCCTCAGTCCCTCGTATTGTGGGATTCCAGTTATCCCCTGCTTCCTTATTATCGCAAGGCAAGTACAGTCCTCCCCTGGAGGCAGAGACCAGAAATGCCACTTGGAGCCCTGAGAATGTAGTCTTCTGGAAGCGAGACACACTGGTTTACCTGGAGAGCCTGGCCAGCCCACCTGGACCCGAGGACATGCCTGCCATAATACCGCTCCTATCAGACTTGCATCTGGTTTGACGTTTATACTGCCACTCACCCTTGGCCCTTTCAGGAAGTTTTCTGGTAAGTCAGAATTTGCAATATCTCTCTTCCTGGATATTGAGAAGGCTGTTTCAGACTGAAAGTAAAGATAACTCTAAGGCATTCTAAATAAATGGGCGTAAGTTTTATTTTTAGGTTTTGTATAGATAGTTCATTTGGGGTGACAAAGGGTCATCCTTAAGGACAGAGTCAGCACAGTTTAATCACTTCATCTGCAGGCATTTATGGGTGCCTGAGGTGACTACTGGAGGCACACAGATGGCTGCCCCCACCACACTTTCCTGAGAGAAATTACATCACTCTGCTAAGTCTGAAACCACAGAGTTTTTTTTAAGTTACCACACACAACAATTCCAAAGTAAAAATGTATCTTTGAAGATTTTGTGTGCACTGGAGCTTTCGTTTAGAGGCTGTAGCTAGCTCAGTCACCAACATATGATGGCTAGCCCAAGAACCCCAGCCAGTCTCCCAGTGCTTCTTGTCTCAAGGTCTTAAAAGAAGAAAAATGAAGGAAAAGGTCTGATCTCTCCTTAAGAAAGGAAAAGCAGCAGCTCAGCTGTCATTTTCTGAGGAAATTTAAAAAGATTCAGCCTCAGTCAAAACCAAGCAAATAAGAATTAAAACAAGGTACTGGTTTTTGTCAAGCAACCTGACAATCATTAAAACAGATTAGTACTTCATGTTGGTGAGTAGGCATTGCCTTCTGGGCAGGTAGGAGTATAAATTGAGGCTACCCAATGGACAGATTTTTGATCCGCTAATTCTACTTCTTTTTTTTTTAATGTGTTTTATTTATTTTTGAGAGAGACAGCATTAGCGGGGGAGGAACAGAGAGAGAGGGAGACATAGAATCTGAAGCAAGCTCAGGGTCTGAGCTGTCAGCACAGAGCCCTACTCGGCGTTCAAACCCATAGACCTTGAGATCATGACCTGAGCTGAAGTTAGACAGCTTAACTGATACAACCACCCAGGTGCTCCAATTCTACTTATTTTAATTTACCCTAAATAGACAGTCAAAGGTAAACATTAGAAATTTTCTTTTTCTTTTCTTTTGAGAGAGAAAGAGGGCACAAATGAGTGAGGGGCAGAGAGAGAGAAAGAAATTTTCTACAGTAAACATACACATATATTACTCCATCTGGCATTTCTTGTATAATCAAGAAGAAGAAAGAGGAGGAGGAGGGAGAGAAGCAGCAGCAGCAGCAGCAGCAAAACTATATTTTAAAAAACAACCACAGGCCTAACCGGAGTAGGGAGTTAGATCCCTTGGATGATTCTGGCAAAATTCCCTGATTTTATAGCCATACAAATAGGGGCTTCCATGGAATGTTAGGAAAGCTGGATCTGAGATTATCTTGTGTCAGGAGGAGAGAGTAGCAGATAGCTTTTTGTCCAACTGTCAAAACTATACATCTAGGCCTGATATCTGTAAGAGTTTGTAAAAACCCCAGATATCTTTCTTTGTGGCTGAGCAGACATGCTTCCCCTTGGAGCAGTTCTGTGACCTTAGTGCTCCCCAGTGCAACTGAATAAACCCAGAAAAGCCTTCCTGCTGATCTGAGCACATCTGTGCCCTCCGGCAGTCGTCTCACAGACCAGTGTCATCCTAAATCAAGTAATTCAACTTCACCACCTCTGGCCAAACAGGTGACTTTTCCTGGCACTGTCTCCTCCCACATAGACCACGCACATGGACACACGTGTGTGTACGCACCCCCCCCCCCCCGCCTCCCCAGGGCCCGTTTTCCTTCAGAGAGAATGGTAACGGTAACCATTCCCTGCAGAGCAGCAACCTCAAGGACATATTTCACAAGTCTTGAGAATGATAGTGACAAAGGCTTGGGAATTTTTTTTTAATGTTGTATTTATTTTTAAGAGACAGAGTGTGAGCAGGGAAGGGGCAGAGAGAGAGCGAGACACAGAATCGGAAGCAGGCTCCAGGCTCTGAGCTGTCAGCACAGAACCTGACTCGGGGCTCGAACTCATGAACTACAAGATCATGACCTGAGCTTAACCGACTGAACCACCCAGGCGCCCCATGGGAATTTTTAAAAAACACAAATCTTGTCTCAGCCCTCCTCTCAAACCTGCTCTGAAGCAACAGAGCTTGCGGGCAATTAGGAAGCCTGAAAGTGGTTGTGTTAAGCTCCTAGCTCATAGAGCCAAAGCTAAAGATTTCCCTTCACTAGAGGAGGATGGGCAGACCCTTTGGGGGAAATACAACCTGTGTTTCTGTCTCTTTAACGCTTCTCCAAACGCAGATCAATGTCTTTCACCTGTTTGACAGATCAGCTGCACCCAAGGCTCTGATGATGTAGGCCAGAGGTCTTCCCCTGTGACCCCAAAATAATCATTCCCTTTTCCACCATCATCCCACAGCTGTCTCTACTCAGCCTTAACCACTGGCAGGCCCAGAATTTTCCATCGTCCTCAAGTCCCAAGCCTAAGACCCAGTTCTGGCACTTATTTGCTGTGTGATCCTGGCCCAGTCACTTACTTCCTCTCTCTGAGCCTCTGTAGAGCTCCTTGCTTGGAAGGGGCAATTTTGTGGGCCTTGCACTTGTCACTAGCACTCCAAGTTGCCTATGACTCATATTCTTTCTTGAAAGTAAATTGGGAATGGAGCAGAAGAACAGCTCGAGGGGTCTGGTGTGGGTAAGAGGAGGCAAGAGGAAGTTGGAAGACAGCCCTGGAGCCCCTGGAGGCGCATGGTTTTCCTGCTTTCTCTTGAAGCTGCAGGGAATAGGTTCAGTCAGCAAGCAGTGGTCCTGTGGCGTGGCTTGTGCTACCCTTTGACATTGTCCAAGAAACTGAGGGTGCCCAGCCGCTGCTGTGTGCCATCCCTGCGGAGGCCCCACCCCCAGTACCTGGAGCACCCTTTTCAGGCCCAGGGGCAACTCCTTGAGCGACCAGAGAACACAGTGAGCTAGGTTCAGGGGTGGGGGGGTGCAGTGTCACCTGAGCAATTGTCCCCAGCATCCAACAAGATGCCATATGTGGGGTTGGAAAGGCCAGGAAGGAGCTCTTAGGACAGAACAGAACATCAAATGTAAAACCAGATTACAACAGAGAGTTTGGTTTTGATAATAACGATATTTCATGTATGCATTTCTTCTCCTCTTTTTTCCTTTGTGCATGCCTCTTTGCATGCAAAGAAAAATCTAACAGGACACATGCCGACAGTTAACAATGCTTATCTCTGGGTCATGAAACTTTCACATTCTTTCCTTTTCCATGTATTTATTTATATGCTTTTTTTCTTTTTTAACATGCAGCATGTATTTAATAATCAGGAAACCCCCCAATAATGTCTGTCCCACACACTTACACCTAAGAGTGGGAGAGAAGAAGGCAGAGTGGGCTGTTCTGGGGCAAGGGAGGCAGCTAGGGAGAGGCGTGGGGACCAGAGGGCTATTTTATATCTGGAAATCAGGGAAGGTTCCTCTGATAAGAGGCTTTGGAGAGAGATCTGAAGGAAGTTAGAGAGTGAGCCTGGCCTATCTGGGAAAGAGCATTCCATGGAGAGAGAACGGTAAGGACAAAGGTCTTCACCTTGTGAACCAAGGGAAGGGCTTGAATTTTATGGCCAGGGCTGCCTGCCCCGTCTCCAACCCTTGGGCCAGAGCTGGAAAGAACTTGAGATCATCTCACCCATGCCTTCTGAAAGTGTGCTCCATGGAGCACCATCCCAGAAAATGTTTTGAGAGAAAAGAACCATGTCTCTACTACCCACCCCTGGAAGAGATTCACAATGAACAACTTAGTTAAGGCCCTGAGAAATGGTGCAGTAAAAGGAATTCATCCAACTTTATTGCAGCAATTCCAAACATTTCCCCATGAACCTCCTTTTTGCTCTAAAATCCCATCTAACAGAACCCATGTACTTCATGAGATGCCCATATATCCGAAGCACAAAATAAAGTCCAGAAACCTGAACTGACTTCACCAGGTTCCTGGGGGTCCCACTTTAAGCTTGTGGCTAAGAAGAGTCTGGGTCCTACTCTCTGGACTCACACCCAAGCCACTCTTCTAGAAACTTTCCACATTTAATAGCCCGAGGGGCCAATTTGAGCTTCTTTGAAGCCAGAGGAAGAGTTCTCCTGAGGGAAGACAGTTACCCTCTCAGCATACTGTATTTTTGTTTAGCCATCTTTTTATTTTAATTTTTTTAATTTTTCTAATTTACTTATTTGTTTTTGAGAGAGAGAGAGAGAGAGAGAGAGAGAGCGTGCACACAAGTGGGGGAGGGGCAGAGAGAGAGAGAAAGAGAGGGAGACGCAAAATCCAAAGCAGGCTCCAGGCTCTGAGCTGTCAGCGCAGAATCTGACTTGGAGCTTGAAATCCTGAACTGTGAGATCATGACCTGAGCCGAAGTCAGATGCTTAACAAACTGAGCCATCCAGGCCCCTCTTGAGCATTTTTTTACACCTGCTTTTCCAAAAGACAAGAGCCTCCTCTAGCACAAAGCACCCCATGTAATGTGGTGGTTTCAGAGGCTGGACTGCGGGTCAGGCAGACATGAGAACCCCAGTGCTGTCATTAACCAGATGCATGACTTGGGCAACGGACCTAGTCAAATTTAGAGCCTCTGTATCTCCATCTGCTGAATGGGGGCAGCCATTCCCATGTATGTTGTGGGGGCATATCCCTCCTCCTAGCTGTATAGTGACTACAGAATGGGGGCAGAAAGGAGTATGTGAGGGTGCTGAAGCAGAGCTGTCCTCCTTTCTTGGCTCTGAAGCTATTTCTGTCTGAAGAACTAGGACCTGTCAATGTAATCAGGGCACCCCCATCCCCAGGCTATGCTGGAGACTGGGTCAAATTTAATTCAGCCTTTTATTTTCACACTTACCGTCGATTCCCAGGGCAAAGCCCCTGCTGTTCCCCCCCTCCCCGGAATGCCCTCCCCATCCTCCATACCTTTGGCAAACAGTGGGGCCATTACCTCAGGCCTCCACATGCCCTTTCCCCAAGAGCCCAGTGGTGCTCAGTGGCACTGACAAGTTGTGTGCTTCACCCAACACTGGAGGCCCTGGACAGCAGAAGAAGCAAGAGCTTAGGGTGTCAAGCAAAGCAGGAGCACAAACAGCAGCAAAAATATTTTAAATATTTTGACAAGTGGTAACCGGCTGGGCAAGGGTTCTTTCCTAGCATGGCTAGGCTGGGCTCTTGCTAGTGAATACGAAGATGGACCAGAGACCAAGCTACAGGCTCACACGTGGCCACAAGGGGGCGTAAATACACTGCAGGAAGCGCCTGAGCATCACCCTGCCTAGAGCTGGTGGAGGGAGTGTGTGTGTGTGTGTGTGTGTGTGTGTGTGTGTGTATGTGCGCACACTTGTATGCATCATTCCACAATGCTTATTGTGATATTGTCATTAGTGGGGAGACCGACTAATGCCTTTCAAGGGGCCCGGAGAGTGGTGGCATAGGCTTGGCTCCAAGGTAGGCCAATCCGGCCCCAGCTCCAACTATGTGACTTGGAGCAAGTATCTCAATCTGATCCTCAGTATCTCATTGGCAAAATGGGAATAAGAATGGTACCCACTTCCAAAGGTCTTGGGTCAATTCAGGAAATGAGTTAATTAAGTGAGTCAATTCATGAAAAAAAAAAAAACCAATTCACGGATTGTGTTCACTGGTGGGTCATACCACAGGCACATGGAGCATGTTCTCAGGGAGTCCAAAGGAAGGTGCCTTAAAATAATCGGTTAGTTCATATTTTATTAAAATAAAAGTGTGATGAGAGAAATCAGAATTATGTTTACCTTCCTTATAGTTACCTATCAGTTTAGTATCATCTTGTACTGTTCTTATATTTAATTACATATGTGAAGGCCCCATAATCCTTTCAGTGTGTGACTTAGATGGGTTTTCAGCTCATGGAGGCCCCCATCGGGGCTGCAGCTGATGGGGTCCCCTATGTCTGTTAGGAGGTGCAGTTCCTGAGGGGGCTCAGAGTAGTTGAGCAGGTATCCATGCAGGGCCCAGGAAAGTGTAGGTCCTGTGGCCTCCTCTGAAGGAAGACTCAATGATAGGTAGCAAAGTCCACAGAGGATCTGCAACCCTCCATCTTTAGGACCGACCTACTCCCTCAGGAGCTGCCTACGGAGAGGATCTACCTTATAGTCCCCCGTTAGTTCTGTCACCTGGGCCCTTACTTCCTTCAGGCTCTGCCCAACCCTCGACCCTGTGCCCTACTCAGGTGCCCCTCCCTGTGGTTCTTTGACCTCCAGATGGCCTCCTCTTTTGTCCCCTAGACTTGTGGTACACCCCAGAGAGCATGTAGGGCATCTAGGGGCCAGTTTTCACATGGTTGGGGAGAACCCTGGCATTTGGGGTTGTCAGGGGTGCTAGAAGTCCTACAGGACAGTTTTGCATAACAAAAGATTATCTGAGACCTGCCCTACCTTCGAACATCTCACCTGGATATTCAAACAGGTGAAGAATCTGTTTATCTTCATCTGAGCCTGCAATATTGTTCCTTTTTTAACATTCTTTTTTTAGGGGCACCTGAATAGCTCAGTCGGCTAAGTGTCCGACTTTGGCTCAGGTCATGATCTCACAGTTCCTGGGTTCGAGCCCTGTGTCAGGCTTTGTGCTGACAACTCAGAGCCTAGAGACTGCTTTGCATTCTATGTCTCCTTTGTCCTCTGCCCCTCCCCCACCCACACCCTGTCTCTCTCTCACACACTCTCTCTCAAAAATAAACATTAAAAAATATTTTTTAATTCTTTTTTAAAACTGAAGTATAGTTGATTTACAATGTTTCATTTGTGCAACATGGTGAACAAATCTATACATTCCGTTATGCTCACCACAAGCTTAGAACCATCTATCATCATAGTACACTATTACAATACCATTGACTATATTCCCTATGCTCTGTGTTTTATCCCTGTGACTTATTCATTCCATGCAGCTTTGTTCCATTTTATTTGGAAACACAGAGTAATGCTTGCACAGTTTTAATATACAGTGAATTATTGTACTTTATGTTGCCTGGAATTTTACCACTTATGCCTAATTTGAGCATTGTTTCACTCATAATCTTAAGAGACAAAATGTCACCTCCTATGAGTTAAAATATGATGACTTAGGGGCACCTGGGTGGCTCAGTCGGTTGAGTGTCTGACTTTGGCTCAGGTCATGATCTTGCAGTTCATGAGTTTGAGCCCCACATCAGACTTTGTGGTGACAGAGCCGGGCCTGCTTTGGATTCTGTCTCCCTCTCTCTCTGCCCCTCCCCTGCTCACTCTCTCTCTCTCAAAAATAAATAAACATTAAAACATTTTAGAATGTGATGACTTATAAAATATTGTACAATGAATACACAAATTTTTCAGATTCAATGAGTAGATGGGATATTTTCATGTCTGTTCTAAAAAATAGAGGAGTTCACCGTTTGGGAAAATCATATCCTGAAGGCAGCAATACTCATGTCCCTCGGTCTGGAATGAATTTGTAGTTGCCATGTTCTGAGGCTTCTGAATATAGGTACAAGCCTCAGAAGACCTCATCACAACCTTGTGAGCTAGCATTTATGTTCTGAAACACCTATTATTTTATTGAAAATTATGCTTTTTGCGTATATAAACATGTATTATAAAGGGCTGTCCTTTATATTACAACTAAGGCATTAAAGTAATTTTTTGGAATCAAGTGTGTAGATAAATTGTATTTTCTTTGATTTTCACTGAAGGCTCATAGTAGGAGGTATTGCATTTATTATTATAAAAAGTAGGCTCTGGAAAAAAAAAAGTAGGCTCTGAGAATCTTGCAGAATCCAGAAACTAAAGAGGTTTCTGGAATGAATGATTTCATTTATTTGAAGTTCAAAACCAGACAAATGTAATTTATGCTATTAGAAGTCAGGATGGTGAGTACTTTTGGGAGGTAGGAACTTGATGAAGATGTAGGGGTGGGGGGGTGCTGGAGATGTGCTATTGCTGACCTAAGTGCTGGTTCCATAGGTGTGTTCAGACTGAAAGTTCATCAAGCATATGTACTTCTCTGTATATATGTTGTGCTTCAATTAAAACAAAAACAAAAAGTTACATCACCAGTAATGAGACAAATCAGCATTATCTACCTAAGAACAACGTGGGAACCTTTCTTGTGATATTCCTATGAAAACCAAATAACCCGAGTCTCCTCATGAAGAAACACCCGACAAACCCAGCTGAGGGACATCCTACTACTAACTGGCCTGTACCCTCTGATCATACCAATGTTGTGAAAGACAAAGACAGAGGAACTGACCAAAGAAAAGGACACTAAATGGACTGGACAACTGAATGCAAGGTATGATCTGGGATTTTTTGTTGTTATTGTTACAAAAGACATTATTGGGACAGTTAGCACAGTATGAATAAGGTATGTTGATTGGATAATAGTAACATAACAATATTGGGGCGCCTGGGTGGCTCAGTCAGTTGCACATCTGACTTCAGCTCAGATCACGATCTCAGGGTTCGTGGTTTCGAGCCCCATGTCAGGCACGGTCAGCCTGCTTTGGATTCTGTGTCTCTCTCTGCCCCTCCCTACCTTGTGCTCTGTCTCTCTCTCTCTCAAAAATAAATAAACATTAAACAATTTTTTCCGAAAATTTTTTTTAAAAATGTAAAAAAATGATAACATAATAATGTTAATTTCCTGCTTTTGATTCTTATACTGTGGTTGTATAAGAGAATGTCCTCATTTTTAGGAAAGCCACTGGCAAAAAAAAATGTATACATATGGAGAGAGAGAGGGAGAGAAAGCAAATGTGATAAAATGGGGGGTCCAGTACCAGTCTATAGTATATTCACTGTATTATTTTTTAAACTTTTCTTAAGTCTGAAATTATGCTAAAGCAAAAAGGTTTTGGGGTGGGGGTTCTGAGTCTGCCAGTGGAAACCCGAAACATTGGCTATTCCTGTTCCCATGGCAGCAACCCCAGTTTTCCCGGGTGTCTGTGAAAAGGGGCAGAAAAAGAAAATTCCGAAGCCTGACATTTCCTGACATGGCTAAGTCCTGTGTGCCACGGGCACTGAGGGTCCATCTCTAGAGGCCTCAGCTTTACAGCAAGGGCTTAGTAAATTTGGCTGAGGTTGATCAAGCTCTTGCCTGCAGCCAGACACCTGGCTTTCTTTCCTCAGCATGACCTCTGACCTCAGGGAGCCCTGGGATTGAGGGAGGCGCCCCCCACGGCTGTAGAGCTGGCTGCTGCTGCCCTGATCTGAGCCCCCGGGAGTGGCTGGAGCCACCACTGGCACCAGCTAAAGCAGCCAGATTGGCGCAGAGTCCTCCACCCCCAACCTGGGGTCGTGGGGCCCATGTGGTCAGTTCTGCACCTAGTAGACCTGAGCTGCACAGGAGTGAGGAGCTCCCCTCCAGGTCCCTTTGCCTGCCCCAGAAACCACAGGCTTCCAGATTTAGTGCTGGGCCCGGGGCTTCAAAGGCTTGGCTGCCCCCAAAATGCCTTTTCAGCTCACCTGCCTCTGCCTCAAATTATACCATTAGAGCTCTGCCCTCCTAGGAGAGAAATCACTTCCAAGCACTGACTTCTAAAGTGCAGTGCAGACAATGACCCTTTGTCCTATGGGTCATAGTTCACAGAATTGGGTATGTGAAACACATGGAATTACTTATTTTCTATAAATCATTTCAATCCAGCTCTGAGCCCCCATTACATCGGGCTGGCTGGAAATTCAGCCCAGGTATTCTCCTGTCACACTGATGGGCAAAGGTCTGGGGGTCTTGGGAGATTCTTCCAGTCATCTGTCCCTGCCGGTTTGGGCCCAGCATCACGCCCCTTGCAATTTAGGGGGCACATGGGGTGACCCACATCCTGGGATCCAGAGCTGTCTGCCCCCCAGCTTGGCCATGGCTTGGCTCTACTTCTGGGAAATCTGCTTTCTCTCCTCCCTCAAGTCCTCCCTCTGATACATTTTACAGATGGGGAACTGAGGTGGAGAGAAGAGGTCACACGGAAGACTGAAAAGGAGGTGATAAGATCATTCCCCCATAAGGTGTTACTGCCTCCCAAGGGAGGCATTTCATCAGGGGACCATGTCAACTGAGCACTGAAGCTCAACTGGCAAGATTTCAGACTCCGCAGCAGGTAAGCACAGAGTTATTATGTGTAGGGACCTTTCTGCGAAGTAAGGCTCTCCTGATGAGCACTGGACCAGGAGTCATAAATCCTTGCTCTCCCACCGACTTACTTAGGCAGACTGTGTTCCTTCTTTGGGCCTCAGTTGTTCTATCTGTATAGGGAGATCAGAACAGGAATTCTTTTGGTGTGGATACTCTGGGATTCCCTGGGCAGCTTACTGATCCTTACCATGGCTTCCTCTGATTGAAAAAGTCATACCTTCTAAACTCTACTCCTGAACACTCATGAACAGTAGCAGCGGCAGCAAGGGCCCAGTTCCCACTTCCCCAGGGAGGCCTGGGTAGCTGGAGAGATAGGACTGTGTGCCCTCAGGGGATACGCATGCCCAGAGCAACCAAGGAGTTGTCACTCACAGCAGGACTTGAGAGAAGAGGAGGAGGAGGAGCAGCTCGTTCCTGAAAACCTGAGGGATCCCTGGGAGCCCAGGTAACCCTGGAGCCTCTGTGTCCCTATGCCTTTCCTGCAGTGCCTATCCCGAGAGAGTAACTCATTGGGTCTAAAGAGTCACCTGCTCACCCTCCCACATTTCTGCAGATGAAAACATTTGAGCTGCAACTGGAGGGATTTAGATTAGACTCACAGATGGCCAAGCCAAGAACGACCAGGGTCCAGGAATGAGTCCCTTCTGCAGGGCCAAGGAGGGCAGCTGGAGGAGGTAATGAATTGTACCTGTCAGAATTTGCACTTGAGCCTGTGTTAGAAGGTGGATTCAGGCCAAATGACGCCTAGTGCTTTCTGAGCCTCAGAGAGAATCCTCTTCCTCCAATCCAGGAGGCCCTCAGCTCCTGCTCTAGACCTCCAGTAGCTCCTCATGGCACCCGGATATAAAGGTAAACTTCTCCCTGACATTTGAGGCCTTCAGAGCCTGGGGAGCCCTGTGTCTCCAGCCACACATCCCCTCTTTGTTGATACCTGCTGGGTGATAGCCAGGCCTTCTTCTCTCTGTCTGGTAAATGTTCACTGCTGCTGAGGCTTCTGTGCCTCTGCTGTGATGCCAACTACTTTGGCTTTGGACCCCTCTTCCAGGAAGCCCTCTCAAACTAACCAAGTCTCCTCGACCAAGCCAGGACTCTTCTCAGAGACACTACCACCTTCCCCTACTCTTGACGGTCTTTTGTAGTCAGTTCCTTGCTGAAGGTCTTGGCCTTTCCCTCAGAGGAACAGCGAAGGTCCTGCAGGGTGACCTGGGGCAGGGCCAGCCAGGCTGGAGGTTTCCTGGAGGTGGAAGGCCCCAATAGAGGGAGCCAATTTGGCATCAAATGTTCTGAAACTGCCGTTGTGGAGGACACAGGCTCGGAGCAGATCTGACTCATTCCGGCCACCACCTTGCCTGGCTATAGGCCCTGCCAGAGGGCCTATTTGGATACCGTGCTAGCAGATGGCCCTGCAAAGGGAAACATCTGTTTTCGGCTAGGCTATCCAATATGGTAGCCACTGGCCACCTGTGCTCTTAGGCACTTGAAATGTAGCTACTTTGAATCAAGATATGCTATGAGTGTAAAATACACACTGGATTTCAAAAACTTAGCACAAAAAATAATGTAAAATATCTCATTAATTTTTATATATAGATGACATGTTGAAATGATAATATACTTTGGACATAATTAAGTTAAATAAGATATATTGTTCAAATTAAATACACTTGTTTCTTTTTACCTTTTAAAACAGAGCTACTGGAAAATTTTAAATTACATATGTGGCTCACATTATATCATGTCTGTTTTATGGAGGAGAACACAAACTTTTGAGGGCTCGAGTGACATATGGTACAAAGGCCGGTGCATCTGCCCTAAGTGTGTGAGCAGAAAAGCCTCCAAAAGGGATGCATTCCCCAGCCCCTGCCTCTGGCTGCAGGCCAGATACCATCCGTGCTCACAGAATCACATTCTCCCTTCCCCTCAGAGTCTTGACCAACCAGGGGTTCATTTTGCCCTTGAGGGTGAGATCAGAGTTGATGTTGTGACACATGGACATGGGGGGACACAGCCCAAGGTATCCAGGATGGGCAGATACTGTTATCTCACCTTCCTTCCATACTTAGGTCAGCTCTGGCTGCAGCCAAGGCCTGCATCCTGCTCCAGGCCCCCTTAGCTTGGACATGAGTCCAAGGGGACATGAGCCCCCACCCCCACCAGACATCAGCTCTGACAACAATGCTGTCAGCTTACCTTGCAGCCTTCACCTCAGACCCGTTTCTGTCCATATCCCCAACCTTTGCTCAGACCACAGATCACTGTCCCCATAGATGAGCCCTTGGGCAGATAGTGTCCCCAGCCAGCCCTATGGGGACCTCTCAGACCCCTGCAGCAATAGCAGCTCTAGAGGTAACTGGGATTGGGAGCAGATCCTCTGCAGACAGAGCTCCAGGGGGCTGGGTCTTTACAGCCACCCCATCTCCCGAGGCCCGGAGAAGGGAGACCCAGGGCCTGCATCCTCCAGCTTTGGAGGGAAGTCTATGCCCCTAGCCTGGGCACAAAGTCTATGCTGTGGCCACTGGCGTGGGCTACCCTGGATACCAGGGAGGGCTGTCTGGGAACCTGGGAGCGAGCAGAGCCTATCTTGTCTTGAGTGCTCTGAATGTGCCCTGCATCAGCTTCAGGAGGCAATCTTGTCCTGGGTGAGGATTCAGGACACAGTCCTGGGTCCCTTGAGGCCAGGTTTGCTGGAGGCATTTGGGATCCAGCTGGGGCATCCCATTTGGATGTAAAAGGGTCAAATCTTGGGCTGTGATCATAAGGAGGCCACTTTTGATTTTAAAATAGTTTTAAATTAAAAAACAAATTAAGGGGAAAGATTTAAGGAGTGAGGATTCTTGGCAGCCTTGGGATAATTACTATAAAGCCAGCTCCCATTTCTCAAGTCCTCTTTGGTGCCAGGCCTGTCTTGCCACCATGCCCGCGAGGGGCTGGCCGAGGTCCCTGGCATTGCCAGCAGCGTCAGTCCTGTTGTTTCAACTCCACGTGGCCGCCACCGTGCCCATCCCTCCCTCCTGTGGGTGGGCCCAGTTGCTGTGGCACAGAGCGGGAGAGTTGTGGGACAGATTCAGGTTCAAATCCCACTCTGCCACTTGCCTAGTTAACCCTCCCCCAGGCACATCATCACTGTCCGTAAAACGGGGGGTGAAGACAGTTCTTGTACCCTAGGGAGAGAGTCAGTCATCTGCCCCTGGCCCTTGGCCTGTCTTAAGAGGAAGCTTTACTAGCATTACTTTTCTTTTTTTTTTTTTTTAATGTTTTATTTATTTTTAGAAACAGAGAGCAGGGGAGGGGGAGAGAGAGAGGGAGACAGAGGATCCCAAGTAGGCTCTACGCTGACATACTGCCACGCTGACAGTGAGGCTCGAACTCACCAGCTGTGAGATCATGGCCTGAGCCAAAGTCAAATGCTCAACCCACTGAGCCACCAGGCACCTCACTAGCATTGCTTTTCTGCTGCTGCCTGCCCCCAAGCTGAGCAAACACCGTCCTCCAGACACCACCCTTCTTAACGTCTCCGGAAACCTAGAGGGAGAAAATGGCCCTTAGATCGGGCCAGGGGTGCCTGCAAGGGCAAAGCTGTGCCTGGCCTCCCATCAAAGGGCTCTGTCCCTTCTGTTCTTCAACTTCGACCCAGTCTGGAGACAGATTTGTCCTGAGCATGGGAGTGAGAAGGGTCAACAGAACAAGCCTCTCCCTTCCCTGCATCCCTGGCTGGAAGCTGAAAGTCTAAGACCCAGTTTCTTCCTCTCCTTGTGGCCTCACCCAAAGTCCAGAAGTACCTCATAACCCAGGAGGGCCCTTCTGGTAATAGTGACAATGACAGGGGCTGTGGTGAAGTGAGCAGACAGATGTGTCACCAGCCTCTCCAATCTCAGCAGCTCAGCCTTCTTCCCAAGGTTGTTCATACAGGTCCTCAGCCATCTCTCCAAAGGCCCTGAACCAGTGCCCCCTCAGCAGTATATCTCTCTGCTTCCTGTTTGCTGTTCTCCCTCACTCCTCAGCCTCCAGGCTGCCTGCTGCCTTCCCTACCCATCTGTCTGGGTTGCAGTGATGACTGGGTCTCTAAATCCACCTGGGCACTTTCCTTAGGGAGCCCTCCAGATTTGGGCTGGACTAGGGTGAGGCGAGGAGGCCGTTAGGGTACAAATTTCAGAAGATGCCCACTCTCAGGGGCATCTTATAAATGCAGGATTGAGCCTGAGGGTGCATGCCTCTTTAATTTTGCTCCCTAGCCTCATCCTCACCCCAGCCCTGCCTCAGACTCCTCAGCAGTCCCCAGCATGCCCCTTTCCCCTAGATGTGTTGGGCCCTACTCTGTGACTTTTCTCCTACCTCTCAGCAGCTCCTCCTCAGGGGTTCGTACTGTTCCTCCTCTGGCCATCCTGGGCCCCCTCCCCTCCAGCACCTTAGGACATTTCAAAGCAGCCTCTCTACCTCTCTCCTGGCTAACACCCCAACATCACACCAGTTCCTAGCATTCCTCAGCTAGGGCCCTGTGAATCCTATGTCCACCCTGGTCAGCTCCTGCCCAGGCTCCCCAGCCCATGTGGAGGTCCTGCCCTTGGACCCCCTCTTCCTCTCTGATAGCCAAACCCTGTCTTTGTGCTTTACCTCCTAAACTTGTCTCATCCAGTCCCACCGCTCCCCACCTCTACCACCCCGTCTCCTCTTTCCTGGCTACTGGCCACCACCTTCTCCCTGCTGCTACTTCTGCCTGCTCATCTACACTCTTCAAGGATCTTCCCCCTTTGCCCTTCTGGCTCTTCCCAGCCTATACCCAAGACTCTTTATGACTCCCATTAGCCTTGGGAGGGGCCCAGGCTCTCCCCCAGGCCTCCAGCCCCCCTGGTCCTTTTCAGTTTTACACTCTGGGCTCTCTTTCATCTTTGAGTTTGCACACCTACTCTCCCCTTGGCTTCCAACTTACTGATCCTTTATATCTGCCTTGGAACACTGGCTGGAATTTAATTTCTTCACCAGATGAGGTACCCCCCCCCTCTTCTGGGCCCTCTATATAACCCTCGCCTGCTCATACTGATGTCCCTCCCCACATACTGTGCTTGACTTATCACCATCAATTCCTCCCAATGTCTACAACAGTACTTGACATAGCACAGGTACTCGGTGGGTATTTGTTGCAGGAATAAATGAGTTTATTAATCATTGCATGGATGGATTGTCATGTAGGTGGCTTTGGTGGCTGGGAGGGGGTGAGGGAAGAAACTACCTAAGCCATAGCCAGTGTCTGCCCATGGCAGCAGGTGGCTGGAGGGAAAAGGCCATGTCATCTCCAGCAGGCTGGGTGCTGATTTTAATGGCCCGGCAGTGAGGTTCGTGCATGGCGGAGGCCTGCAGAAGAGGTAACGCCGAGAGGGCAGCTCTGCCCACCTCTAATTATTGCTTGAGTCTTTCTGGAAATGTCAGCTGCCTGCCCCAGGGAGCTCGGTCTCGTCCATCACAGTGTGAGCTCAGGGTGGGGCTGCTGTCACTGCCAGTGGGGAAGACGGGAGGAGATTCCCAGGGACCTTTGGGTCTTGGAGAGCAGAGGCAGCCTCAGGCTTGGACCATGCTCAGCTCCTGTCCTTCCTGTCCCCAGCCGAAGGGTGTCCCTTGACTTGAGGGTCCCATTAAGAATCCTCCAGGGTGGCCAAGGAGCAAGCCAGCTGAATGGGAGGGGGGTCCACAGCACCCCCCAGGCAGGGAGCCTCAGATGGTTTGGTGTCTGCTGACGTGGAAGCCCTTGGGAAAATGGTGCTCTAGTGGCCAGCTGGGCAGGTAGGCGGCTCAGGCCTGGAAAGAGGCCTTGACCACACGGCCCTTCAGTGGCTGTGGCGGCCGGAAGTTGTTTACCATGTGAATCCTCTCATCATCCTCTGAGGTGAAAAGCAGGCTCCGGAACTTCTCCATCTTGAGAAGACAGAAGAGATACTCAGGGCAGAGCAGGGGTGCTGTCGTTCTCTTTGATCCCTGACACATCATCTGACATACCTTGCCAGCCAGCTCTACCCCTCTCTCCTCTTGCTACCCACTCGTTCTCTTTCTTTGGGATCCTGATGTCAGTTACCCACAAAAGGGCCTTTGAACCTGGACCCTGCTCCACCTGGCTCTAGTTCCAACTCCATGTAGCTAAGACTTGTCAACAAATGCAGGATTCAGATTCTAACACAGCAAGGGTGGTCCCAGGATGCAGGGGTCTCCCCTCTCAGCCTGTGGTGAGGTCCTAATGACTAATAATCAAGCGAACTCCCAAACAAGAATCTAAATGTTTATTAGCAAAAGATGGGAGACTTGATGGTGGGACTATAAGCTGTAGCTTGCTGGTTGAGAGTGCCCCAGCCCTCCGATTTGTACTCTGGGAGAACTCACCTGCCTCTCAGAGATGCTGATAGGTTCCCGGAGCACGATCCAGGTGACACTCTCGCTCAGTGGGGGCGTTGTCAGGGAGCCCGGGTAGGTCCAGTAGTGCCGGCTGGCAGGCAGGAGGCACTTGGGGTTGAAGCAGCTGAATTGGGCCTTGGTTCCCTGGGGCAGAGCAGGCAAACCCAGGAATCAGCATAGACCCGCCGCCGGGACCAGACCAGCATCCTCCCCACTCTTTCCTGTCGGCAAGATTTAGTCTTCTCCTTGGCCCAATGATGCAAATTGTGGGCATAGGTCTGTGATACCAGATGCCACCCCCCACCCTGGACCTGGCCCTGTCCACCTGTTTTCTGGTATGTAAAAGCTGTGGTGCCTAGGGCTCTCTGGGCACCACGTTCTCTCTCTGCCTTTTCCTTCAACTACCCTTAGTGGAGCTGGCTGTAGGATGCCCATTAACACAACAAGCCATCTTATCAATCCTATACCAAACAGGTTGTCACCTGGGCACTGAGCGAGGCCACTGACTCCAATGAAGAGGAGTCATTTGCAGGGCACTGCAGCTGCTAACCTGTACTCTTCATCTCAGCGAGAGTTTGCTGTCAGGCTGCAGTGGATGGGCCCACTCTGTGCTCCAGCCTCTTCCTCCCACCAGGCTGCTCTGGGTCAAGACCATGGACCCCTGGTCTCACCTTAAACCGAACCATGTAGAGCGCGTCTGTCAGACGGTTCATGCTGGGGTGCTCATCCCCTGTCTGTCAGGGAAAGGGTAGTGTGAGCCCAGCACCCAGCATGTCTGGAACTAGGGGCAATGCTGGCCTCCCCGTGCCCCTCTTGGCCCTGATAACCACCCCTTACCTCCAAGAAGACACCGACCACAGCCAGGCCATCGGGCGCTGAGGCTGCCTCCCCAAAGGTGCTATACTTCTTGGCGTTCCAGTGAACGAGGTGCAGCTATAGGGGCAACAACAGGCCAGGCCAGGCCAGTGCTTAGCGCCTCCGAGGGGCCGTGGGAGCTCAAAGCCGGGCTTCCCTCTGCAAGAGGGGTAGGAAGCCCCCAGGGGCCACAGATAACATCCACACTGCTCTGGGCCCAACCCTTTCCTGAGCCCCAGGTGACCCAAAGAGAAATCTGGCTCAGGTCCTGCCCTGGGTGAACTGCGAAATAGGTAATGGCCATCCATGCGAGAAGATGGTGCCTGCAGCTGAGTCCAAAGGATAAGTAAGGGGTTATCAGACAGAACCCTGGGGAAAGATACCCCAGGTAGAGAGGACAGCATAGGCAAAAAGCCTGGGAGGTTTGAGAGAGCCAGGTATGGACAGGAGATTCTTCACATGCTGGTCAATGTGGGGGAGGTCAGGAAAAGATGAGGCCAGATAAAGCCACTTTCTGCAGGGCCTTGAACACCAGGCTCAGTCCTTGAAGGGTTGTCAGCAGGGTGTGGTAGGACTGGACTTGTCCTTCAGAAAACTGCTTCTCGAGTCACAGACCAGGGGGCAGAGTTCTGGTGGAATACCCTGTGCTAGGGGTGGTCTCTCCCAAACCTCTGGCTGTTCCTCCTCACCCTCTCTCGACCCCCACACCAGGCGCGTGACCATCCTGGCCTTCTCCAAATAATAAAGGGAGGGCTCAGGTAGAGGGCCTTTACCTCGCTGGGGAACGACTTGCCATCCACCGTGTGCTCTGAGCCCACACTGTGTTTCTTGCCCCAGTGGAAATGGAACTGTTTGAGTCGGTATGGCCCGTCCAAGGGCCCCCCAGTCACCACTGCAAGAAGAAGTGTAGTAATTTATGTGAGAGAGTCCACACGGCCCGGCAGCTGGTAGTGCCAGGACCAGGCCAATGCCCAGGAGAGGGATAAAGTTTTCACTTGGAAAATTTGTTGGGCTCAGTGGGCTCGGGTCAGTCTTCACCCAGTGCCGTGGGCCCTTTGCGGGGCCAGGGCAGGAATCCAGGCAGCCTGCAGGCGGAAGAGGAGTCCGGTAGTGACAGAGTGCACCACTCCAATTGGCCACCCTCCCCGTTTCTGCCCACTTGTGCACAGAAGCTGGGCCCTTGTCTCCCAAGCTCCCGTTATCGCTAACAATAGGCCTTTCGTGTCTGGATCCCCTGGACCCTGGACCCAGGGTTAGATTGGGGGGCTTCTTTTGTTTAATCCTTCTAGAAGCCTTGTAGAAGTCATAAGAGACAGAACTTTGTGTTTTCTCTATCTTACATTGGAGGAAAATGAGGCACAGAGAGGGCAAGGCATTTTGTCAAGATCATTCAGCAAGGCACTAAGTTAGGATATAAGCCTGTATCTCCTTCATAAGTCCAGAGCCCAATCCCCTAATCATCAGGCCACACTGTCTCCCTAGAACCTTTAGCCTTCCCAGGACCTGGTGTTGTCCAAAGGCCAGTTCCTGACGGTTCCCAGTCTAATGGTCGGGCCCGGGCCATTCCCTGTGGTCTCTTTGGAGGTCCCTACTTGTGCTGGTTTTGTGACTTTCTCACCCTGATACCTGGTGAGCTAGAGCCAGGCACAAGGCCTCCTGGGACTGATTGAATTTCCAGGTGAAAGGGATCAGGCAGTCGAGGGAGCCCCAGCGAGGCTTGAATGTGAGTCGCTGGATCAGGTGACTGCCCCAGGCTCAGAGTTCTACTAGGCCCCTCCAGGATGGGTGACCAGGGCAGGGCCTTGTCCCCTGGGGGCCCCATGAGGAGGAGGATGACTGAACAGTCCAAAGGCCATTCTTTGCTACCTTGCCCTATCTGAGAAGCAGGGCCTGTCCATAAGCATTGCTGGCTGGTGGACAAAAGAAGTCTGGGGCGGGAGGTGGGGGTATGGCCGTGGCAGGGGCCCAATCAGGCTGCTCCGTCCGTCCGGGAGAGGCAGGAGCAGCAGGGTCTGATATGACCTGTGGGGGCCCACCCCTCTGAGCATGCCCCACCTGGGATGCTGCAGTGTGGCCTCTCGGGGAGTAAACCCCTTGAGCTTGGCTCCCTTCTCCTCCTCTCCCTGTCCTAACTACAGAACACACTACTGTTCACTGTGCACTCACCATGTGTTCAGCACTCTGCTGGCATCAACCCCCATAGTGTCCTTGAGAGGAACACATTGTTATCCCTTATTGGACAGATGTATGACTGAGACTTGGAAAAGCAGGTGTCCTGCCCAAAGTCACACAGCTGGTGAGTGGCAGAGCCCCAAATGTCTCACTCCCAAGCCTACTCTCTTTCTGCTGGTTCCCTGTCCCCTCAGGCCTGGGTATTCTGGTAGGGAGGGAGCTCCATCCAGGCCTGAAAGTAAGCCGCTGGATCACTGGTCCAGAGGCATGCCCCCTAGGCTTCCTTTCTCCCTTCCCAACAACAGTGGCCTTCACGAAGCTACAGATGTCTGAATTGAACCCTTAATGCCCTCTGCAAGCTGTTAGGAGATACAGTCATATGAAAACTGCTCCATCACAAACTGTCATTTAGGGTCATCAAGAGCCCCAAAGCTCTGGGTGAGACGCTTTTCTAAAAATTCAGTTCCAGGAAATATCTTTCTTCTGAGAATCCGCTGGATTTCCTCCCCTCTACAACAAGAACTATAGCTGACCCTCTTTCCCTTTTTTCCTAACCTACCAGGGAACTCAGGGCTAAGCAACTAAGATCACTCCTCCGTGGTTTCCTTCCTCTTCTCTGCTTTTTGATTTTTTACTTGAAACTTAATTTCCTTTGTGTGCTTTCATTGTATGCAGGATGAGAGGTGGAGACGGAGAGGCAGAGTACCAGTTACTCCCTTACACAAAAAACTCTAGCAGGTTCCCTCCTTGCCCCACTCTACCTTTCTCAGGCCTGTTTATAAGGATAAAATCTCTTCACTGAGGAGCACTCCTGAGGCCTCCACCTAGGAATTGATTAGGAAAGAACCTGGACTCTCATCCCAGGGTAAAGAGATGCCATACGTTCCCGCTGGCCGCTCTCTGGTGCAGGCTGGTTGGAATCTTGAGCTCGTGGGTGAGTTGGAGAGAAGACCTTTGGAGTTGGACCAGGCTTGTTTGGAACTCCCCAGCAATGGGGCAAACTCCCCATTGAGTCTCTATTTGCCCGTTTTAGAGGTGGGTTCTTGAGAGAATAAAAGAACTGCCTAAGACCTTAGCAAAGGGCCTGGCACACAGAACACATTAGCTCCTTTCTGTCTCTGCTGGGCTTGGCCAGATCACACAGGGAGGAGGGTTTGGCCTTAGGCCACACAGCAGGTGACTCACAGGGCCCAGAGTGAAAACAAACCTGACCTAAAGCAGTAAATGGAAGAGAAGGAAGGGAATTCACATTTCTTGAGCATTTGCTATATGCCAGCACTACAAACATCACTTCCGGTTTTCATTTTTCCTCCCTATGACCTTAGAGAGGAAAAGAGCATCCCATTTTGTGCATAAGCTGACTGAGGCTCAGCCCAAGCCTTCAGAGCTGGTGAGAGGTGGAGCCTTCCTTCCCCGCCACAGCACGCCAGCCTTCCTGAGCCTGTCCAACACAGGGTGAGGAGCCCAGGGGGAGGGGGCCAGCCTCCGCCAAGGGCCACTCACCAGTTCGGTCGTCGCTGTCATTGAAGTCCACTTGGACAGAGTGGCCATTGTTGGTGATGCTGAGGGATATGCAGGCCTCGTAGGAAAGCTCCAGTGGCTTCAGGCTGGGCGAGTACACAGCCTGGCTGGACACGATGTTGATTGGTGACTGGCGGTCTCCCTGGGCAATGGGATACAGCTTGTGCCACTGTGAGGGGCCTGCAGATGGGGAGAGGGCAAGGACTCAGGCTAGCCTGGATCTCTGGGCCATGGGCTGAGGACACCTGTGGGGGACGGTCTCCCTGGTATCCCTTCAGAGGTTAGCCCCTACTTTGGGGCTCTAGTCCCAGCTCTGCCACTTCCCCTCTCCGCCTCCATTTCCTTGTCTGCAAAATGGCCTTACTAAAACTCATCTCCCAGAGCTGATAAGAGGCCCTGTGAGGTAATTTATGGAAGGGAGCCAATATAGTCACAAGCCAAGGGGCAGTTCTAGGCAGTGACTCCTCCCCAATTCCCAATAGTGCTCACAGAGGGCCCCAGGCATCTGAAGTCCCTGACCTGACCGTACCATGTATCTGGCCTCTTCCTGCACCTTGAGCATGTTCGTGTTGGTGTTTGTGAAAATAATAACATAAGCTAACATCGACCTAGCCTTGGCTCTGGGACATGTGTTCGTTCCTTACAATCACATTGTGAAGCAGATACCAGCATGATCCCCATTTCATAGATGAAAAGAACTGAGGGCAATTCACCCACACTTCGCACACACACTTCGGTACTGATATAAACACACAGCACGTGCATGTCTGGCACGTGCCTACAGACTATAGAGATTTTCATGGGTACATACGTATATGCACAGTGACCTGGGTTCATCGGGCCCAGAGTGGCCTGGGCCAGCAACATACGTGTGTATAAACACACACAGCGCTGCCACCTACACCTGACACACGCATATACACCGTCACACACAAACACTCCCTGTTGCAAACCCAGGTCTGCAATAAAAGACTACAGCAAAATACGTGCTCGTGCAAGCACATACACATACACCTGCGTGCACACCCACGAGCGCCCACCACCTGCCTCCCAGAGGCTCCATCTGCAGCCTAGAGGCTCGGCATCTCCCTGGGGAACATCCTGAGATGCAACCTATTTTTAGAGCTATTGCCGGCTGGTGCTTCTCCCCGTTTTTGGCTTCTTAAGTTTTCCTGAGAAAACAGCAGCAGGTGCCGACAGAGCTGTGTCCCCAATGGATGACTCAGAATCGTGGCCCAGACCCACTGGGTTATTTTTGAAGTCCTGTGAGCATGCCGCATGCCGGCACCTCTATTCTCTGTCCTTCCCTCTTTCATTGTCCCTAACCTCAATGACCCAGGTCTGGCTGGGTGAGGGGCAGTGGCCTGAGGGTGGTAGGCCCATGGGGCAGGCCCTATAGGATACTGGGTGCTCAGAGCTGGTGGGCAAGACTAGCAGATGGATACAGTCAGGGGACTCTGACTCTGGAGGAAACACCCAGAAACTGTCTCAAAGCGGGTGCTGGAAGGAAGATGATCTATGGGTTCTGTCAACCTGCCCCTTCTCTGCCTCTCTCTCCCACTTTGCTGGTCTCTGTTGCCTTTTTCTGAATGTCTCTAGCTTTTGCATGCCCAGCTCTGGGGGTCTTCCCTCCAAAATATGCTCTTGTGTCCCTGGATCCCAGAGGGAGCCAGACACACAACAGCCCCCCCTAACTCCTTCTGACCCACTGCAACCTCCCAACCCCCTCCCAACCTCCTCCCAATTAGCCCAGGACCCCCATCCTCCCACAAAGAGTGACTGTCTCTCTCCAGAGAGGGAAGGCGAGGAGTGTTCCTGTCACCAGCACCTTCCTTTCTCCCCACATCCACCTGCCCTGCCTAGCATTTTCTCCTGGCAGGGTAGGTTTTGAGTCCTCGCTGTTCACCAGAGGGAAAGGGGGAAACACTTACCCCACACCCCTATACCCCCTTGGTAAGAAATAGCCCGAAGGGTAACTGACCTGTCCCAGACTCACATTCAAGCCATCTGGCTCTCCCTCTGCCTCTTTTCCCTTCCTATGCATCCTAAGGAAACTGAGGCAGGATCGGGTGCTATTTTCCCAATCAAACCAGGAGGCTCGTGTGGGCCACGGGCTCCCACGCTTCACACCAGGACGTGCTCAGACACTCTGCTCGATGTAGACACCTAGACACACGCGCGCGCCCACAAATGCCCCCTTCCCGCACGTACCTGCCAGCAGGAGAGCCCGGACACTTCCCCGGGGAAACTCTCCCGGGGACATCGCGCCCTTGTCCAGCAGAGCCCGGCTCCCGGGAGGTCCCCGCACACACGCCGTGCGCGCTCCCCGCCATAGACACCCGCGCACAGCGCTCCACCCGGACCGCCCCCAGCTGCCCAGGGCCACCTCCGCCCCCTGTGCCTGCGGCGGGTGAGTGTTGGGGCCCAGGTCCGGGCGAGCACAGCAGTCAGGGGCTGCGCGGAGGAGGCGGCAGGACGCGCGCTCAGCCAGGGGGTGGCTAGCTGGCGGCGGGGCAGGCCGGGTCGCAGCGCGGACTTTGGGCCAGGAGTGGGGGAGCCAGAGCTTGCGCCGGGCGGGTGGGCTGGATTCGGGGGGCTGGGCCAGAGGGGGGTCCCGGTTCCTCCCTGACGGTTGGGGGCTTGAAGTCCGGGAAATCCGGCTGGGCTCGTGGGTTAGATCCAGCGGGTTGGGGCTGGCCAGGGTCTGCGCCTACCGTCGTTCTGGCCGTAGCCCCAGCCGTGGTGGCCGGTCATGCCGCTGTCGTCCCCGCAGCCGTGCACCTGCCTGCTCCTTCCTCTCAGTTCCGCTGGCTCTGGCTGCGGCTCCAGCCCCGCTCGCTACCGCCAAGCAGCCTCTTAAAGCTGCGGCGCGCGGGAGGAGCAGTTCCCGGGGACCCGCCCCCCCAACCCCCGGCAGGGCGAAAGAGGCCGGCGGTGCCCCGCCCCCGCCCGCCTGCCCGCTGGCCAGTTGAACCCTAGAGTTGAGTCGAGATGGGGGGGTTGGGTCAGGGGACGTAAACCTCTCTTCCTACTCCCCATCCCCCCTCCCTGGCTGGACGACTCTCCCTTTTCACGTGTACGGGCTCCGGACTGTCCTGTGCTGAGGACTGCCCAGGTTTCCCCACATCCCACTCCATCCCTGGGCTTGTTCCTGAGCCGTAAATCCAATTCCCAGGGACCTGGACTCTGGGCCCTGAGTCCTCTGGGATTAGAAAGTCCCCTCTAATATGCAAAGTGCCTTGACCATCAAGTCACCAGAAGTGGAGCTTCCCCTGTTTGCCAGACACTAGGGCAGGCGCCAGGCCAAGCTTTCTGTCATCTACCTCTTGTATCTACCCTACGACATTGAGTGGTACTTCCATGGGCCCTCTTTCAGAGAGGGCTGAGGCCTAGAGAGGTAAAATGACCTGCACAGCGTGCCAGGGATTCACTCCCAGTTTGTCTCACTCCAGACTTTGCTCTTTACCACTTCCCTTTGGTGCTGGGGCAGGGGTCCTGTGGTTATGGGGATCTAGGAGCTTTGGGTAGGAGAAGGGACAGGACTGGCAATCCAAACCCCTGGCCCTGGTGGAACCAGTGCCTCAAAGGGAGAATGGGAAGGAAGTAGCATCAACCCGCGGGCATGAGGACAGACAGTCAAGAGCTGGCTCCCTCATAGACCCAAGACTGAGGTTCCCACCCTCTTATTCTCTCCATTGCTTCCTCCTTCCCTCCAGGACTCTTTGCCTGTCCCTCTACAACCTGCTATTTGTCCTTCCTCTCCTTGCCTCCTCATGACCTTTGGCACACCAACTGGGAGCTCAGGCCCTCCACCCTGCACTCAATCTCACTGCCTGCCTTGGCCCAACATTTTCCCGCCCACAAGCCTTGATCCTTGCTGTGCCCTCCTCTGTCTTCCACCCACTGGCTTCAGGCGGCCCAATCTGATTCATCCTAGGATGTGGCCTTGTGCCAAGGATAGGTCTTGTCTCTGACTAGGCCTCAGCAGGCAGTTTTGGGAAGACACACAGATGGGTGGATGGAAGGACAGACCAATGATCCCACCCAGGGTCCTGTACCCAACAGGAGGTGAAGGGCCATTTGACCTTGACCAGAGGAGACTATTCAGGCCCTGCTCTTGGCTGACCTTGGGAAGGAGTCTGCCATCTTGTCTGCTGGCTCCCCTGCATCTCTGTGGCTATCTCAGTTTCCCTCTTCTAGGCCCTGAACCTCAGTTCCACAAGCTAGAGTTGCAGAGATTAATTGATAACTCCTTGGCTGGGCCAATGTCAGTCACTGACTTCCCAGCCTGCCTAGCTACCTTTCTCTGACCCAGGAGCTGGAAGGGGTTTTTGCTACAAATATGACCATCAGGCAGCGGCAGGGGACTTGTGATAGAGATTCAGGGGATGGGGCCCCCAAGGGCAGCGTGTGACAGAGAATACAACACTGTCAAGGCTCCAGGTCTAAGCCAGAACTGTCATCCTCAGACCAAGAAGACATACTTGCTCCATCCCAGAGGAGGCAGCCACCCTTCTCCCGGGGGAGTCGCACTACTCTCAGGGCCTGGGGAGGGGGCCCAAATATATCTACTTTATTGATCTGCTTCTCCTTTAGAGTGACCCAGGCCTTTTCCATAGTTATTTATAGTATTAAAAAAAATAAAGTTGGAATTATTCTTACAGCTTGCATCCAATGACAGCAACCGTAGGTGGATTTTTGTCCCGTTTTACAGATGAGGAAAGGAAGGCTTAGAGAAGTTGAGTTAGGGAAGAGTTAGGGAACACAGTGACAGAGCAAAGATAAAAATCCAGAGCTGTTGAGTCCCTTATTCAACACGTCTAAAAGCACAGAGAGGGGGAGGAAATGGATTTTAAATTTGATTGTCATTTGCATATATGCAAGACTTTCTCTGGAAGGACTTAAGAAAGCTTGGGAGAGTGCCTCCAGGAAGGAGACTGGGAGACAGGGAGGGTGGGGGAGGGTGCTGAATGGGGGTAGGAGGGACACCACTGCTTACTCCTTTGTACCTTCTGAAAGAAACTATTACCTCTTTAACAACAAAATAAAAGTTGATCTGGTTTGTTTCCTTCCTGCAGCCTGTCTTTAGCAGTTTACTCCAGGTTCTGGAGTGCGGGGCACTCAGGCAGGTGAAGGAGCCGATGCACTCTGCCCCTTTCAAGTGAAGCCCAGTTGCCCCAGCAGCCCACTCAGGTCAACTTGGGAAAGCCTAGGGCCCCATTCAGGCACCTCCCATTTCTATTCTGTGTTGTCTTTACAAATGAATTGATTTCACTGCCCCAAAATTTACTCTTTGGTCTCACTGCATTAGTGGTTCACTGTTGATGGGGAAGGGGAACATGAGGAGGGGGTGAGTGGGTATGAGGGCTATGATGGAGGGCTGGAAGAGGAGGGCAGGTACAGTTTACACAGTCATATCTCATTCATCAAGTGATCTTGACCAGATCTCACTTCCTCTCTGGAAGGTACAATGTCTTTGCTCTACAAGATAACTGAAGGGATTGTCCCTGCCCAGCCTTCCTCATGGGGATCCCTGTGAGCATTGGTTGAGACAATAGCTGCCCAATGCCCTAGCAACAAGTAAAGTCAGGTGTACTTCTCATTGTACGTAATGCACAGGGCCAACAGGCCAGGCCAGAATCCCTGTGGCCTGGAGACTCTAAAATCAAAATTACAGTTTGTCATATTTTTTAAAAAACATTTCCACTCAAAGTACGTATGTTTATGTGTGCATACAGTCAGATGGAATGATCTCATGCATGGCTCCAAGCATACCTGGCTGTGTGACTTGGAGCAAGTTACTTTACCTCTCTGAACCTGTCTTCTCATCTACAAAACAGAAATAGAGAGTCTAGAAGGCTAATAGGATGGTCAGGTGACATGATGTCTGTGAGACTCCTGGTATCAAGGATGTACTCCTCGGACCCTAGAATGTCTATTGTTGCCCCTTTTCCTTAGTTTGCTGGGCACATTTAGAATCCCAAACATCCCATTTCTAATTACATCTATTCATTGTAGGAAACTTGGAAGAATCAGAAAAACACAGAGAAGAAAGTTAAAACCACTGGTTATGTTATTACCCAAGAATCATCACTATTAACATTTTAGTGACTATCCTGCCAGGCTTTTTAGGTATGTCTGAGTAGTACTGAAAAGATAATGAGAATCATATATATAGCTTTGTGACCTTTTTTTTTTTTTCCATCTAATGCCCTATGGTAAGCATTTCCCTGCCTTCGAGAGCTCAACACTTAATAATCTCTAGTGTATAGATTATTTCTGGTTTTCACTATTGTAAATAGCACTACAGTGAACATTCTTATTTATACATCTTTGTGTATGTGTGTGTGTGTGTGTGTGTGTGTGTGTGTGTGTGTGTGTGTGTGATAATTTCCTTGGGACAGATTGCTACACGTGGAATTACCAAATCGGATGATATACATATTGCCAGTAAGACATTTTAGAGTGAGAAAGTATGGTGGAAGTAGTTTCAGAAATTTATTCTTTTGGGGCACCTGGGTGGCTCAGTCGGTTAAGTGTCCGACTGCAGCTCAGGTCATGATTTGGTGGTTTGTGGGTTTAAGCCCCGCATCAGGCTCTGTGCTGACAGCTCGGAGCCTGGAGCCTGTTCCAGATTCTGTGTCTCCTGCTCTCTCTGCTCCTCCCCAACTCACTCACACGATATGCATTGATCGAAGACTTACTAACGCCACATTCCGGGCCAGGCATGGGAGATACAACTGTGAACGTTACAGACCCACACCTGCCTCGGGGAGGAGTGGGGGTGAAAGGCGAGAGATTGGCTAAGGAACACCAGGATGAGAAGGGCTAGGATAGGCAAGGACAGGAGAGATCGTGGTAGAGGCCTGGGAAGGTGTCCTGGGTTGTGACTTATTCTTTCTGCCTGGTTTCTCATGGATTGTAAGCTCTTCCAGGGCAGAGCTAGCCCCAGACTGCTTGGGAACCCAAGGATCCAGGCTCCCCCAGCTAAGGCCAACCAAGATGGGTAAAATAATCGACCTGATCTGGTGCCTGGTGAGATCTGTTGGGGTGTTTGTTTCTAATTCTTGTACCACCTTTTAATATCTGTGAGGCTTTGGAATTTTACTCACCTCTTCAAGCCTCTGCTCTCATCTATGAAATGGGGTGATATCTGTTGCTTTGGATGAGCACAAAATGAGGTGATGCATGGCAAGGGCCTGCCTGGCATATAGTATCAGTGCTTGATAAATGGGGGTACTATTGTAGTTATGGGGCTCAGTTTTCCCACTTGTTTGTTCAGTGGGAAGTTGGGCTAGGTCAGTGGTTATCAAACTTGACTGTGCCTCAGAACCACCCGGAGCGCTTGTTAAAATGATTTCCTGGGCCTTACCCTATCCCAGAGTTTCTGATTCAGCTGGTCTGGGATGGGGCCTGAGAATTTGCATTTCTAATGAGTTCCAAAGTGCTGCTGTTTCTGGTGGTCCAGGACCACACTTTGAAAACCAACGGCTTAAATGCATGAGGCCATGGTTTCCTAGCTTGAGACCTAGTTTCTCTGTCCTCCACAATAGGAAAAAGTCATCAGTGGGCCCTGAGTTCTCAGATGGCAAGGTTTGTGTCTGATCAAGTCAACCTCCATGGATCCAGCACAAGGACTTTTATATGCTATTACTGGTTGAATTGGGTCATTCCCCACCCCACCCCACTGCTGGCCATCCTCCCTCCCCCCAAAAAGTTGCCAGCACCTATGAATGTGATATTATTTGGAAATAGTGGTTTTGCAGATATAATCAGGTTAAGATGAGGTAATTTTAGGGAGAGCCCTGATCCAGTGTGACTGATGTCCTTATGAGAAGGGATCCAGACAGAGACATGAGAGGAGAATGCCATGTGATGATGGAGGTGGAGACTGAAGTGTTGTGGCTGTAAGCCAAGGATTGACAGCCAACCACTAGAAGTTAGGAAGGCCAAGAAGGATTTTCTCCTTCAGACTTCAGAGGGAACAAACTGCCCACACTTTGATTTCAGACTTCTAGCTTTACTGTGAGACTATACATTTCTGTAGTTTTTTTTTAATTTAAGATTTTTTTTTTCTTAAAGATTTTATTTTTAAGTAATATACCCAACTTGGATCTCGAACTTACAACCCCGAGATCAAGGGTCACATGCTCTAATGACTGAACCAGCCAGGAGTCCCTACATTTCTGTAGTTTTAAGCCACTAAGTTTGTGGTACTTTTGTTACACCAGTTGTAGGAAACTAATACTGTGAAGTATCCTTTTACAGACACCACCAATGTGAAACTTTGTCAAAACCATGCATTTCTTCATAGGTATTATGACTTCTACTACCAAATTTGGGGATGTAGTCCATGCAGTCCATGACTACACAGAACATGAGAAGCTAAGCAGTGAACTCTCACCTGTTGCCTTTTGAGCTTCTCACATTCCTGGGTGTATTTTATTATCCCTTATATTTCACCTGTCCAACTGGAGAAGGAAATGTGACAGCATAAGTACATGACGAGCTGGGAGAGCCTCATGCCTTTGTTTCCCATCAGTTGTATTCCATGGGTGCCTGGGAAGTTATAGGAGGGTGTGCCCCACACTGATCCTGGAGACAGCACTCAGGGGAATTGCATCTATCATCTCTGCATTATTACCGTCAAACTGTGCCTCCTCCCTTGTCACCATCCCATGGTGGGTTGGGATGGGGATCTGTGCTCATTTTCACCTTGTTTCAGGCAATTATTAACCTGAAGGTGCCTGTAGGATCTGGAAGATAGAGGGGGAAAGAATCCTCACCTTCCTCCCTGCTGTTTGATTGGCTTCCAGTCTCCTCTCCCTCTTCCTCTTGGAGCAACCCTCTTCCTGGGCACCCATCCTCACAGGGCAGCCATCCTGTTCCCCCCAAAAGTGGCTCTTTTCAGAAAGTAGAGGGCTTTAAATTCCTTCTCGCTTTTATGTTCACGGCCTCACAACCTGGCCCCTGCTGTCTATCAAGCCTCCCCTGACCTCTTCCTACTCTTTGTCTAACTCCCCACTACACCAAATTTCCTTTAAAGCCTCCATCCTGCCATGCCTTCTCTGCCTCCCAAGAATGACACCTGCTATTCCTTCTGCTTTAAAAGTTCTTCCTTGCCCACACCATGTGAAACATTCCTGGAGAGAGGAGGGGGGAGTGGGTGGAGTTCCTCTGTGCACCTTTCAGCACCCCAGCTTCCCTCGATTTATAGGAGGGCCACATTGTCTAGTAAGTACTTATTTATTGTCTCTCTCCCTTCTCAAGACCGTGAACTTCTCAAGAACAGGATCTCGGACTTCTTTGTCTTTATATCTGCAGTTGGGAGCAGCTAACTTTGTGGTTTGAAACAGGCCTTTGTGTGGGCTTGTTGCATGGAGAGGATGGAAGAAATGAGTGAACAATAATGATCATAATAATGAAAGTTATTATCCATTCAGGATTTTTTGTGAGTTTGGCTCTGTGTATTCAAAATCTCATTTAAGACCCGGTGATGGAGATCCATTTATCCCCAATGCACAGATGAGCAAACAGAGGATTTGAGAGGTAAAGAGCATACTTCACAACTAGTACGTGGTTAAAGACCAAATCTGCCTGATTCCAAAGCCAGAATGCCCCACAGTTACTGCACGTACAAAGTCACGGACTGGCAGCCTAGCAGGGCTGGAGCCTCGGGGAAAAGACACTACTCTCGGTTCCGGCTGGGCCCGCATACGCCCCAGGTGTACTGGCGACGCGTGCGCAGTGAGGTAGTGGCGCCCCCTGCGGGCGGCGCGCGGGAGGCAGCGGCGACGAAGGGGCGCTCAATGCGCCTGCGCACTCGTGGAAGTGGTGGCGGTGTTCGGTAGGGGCTCGGCTGTTCGCGCGGCGGGTGCGGCCATGGCGCAACCGGGGAAGCTGCTCAAGGAGCAAAAGTACGACCGGCAGCTGAGGTGAGCCAGGGCTCACCGAGTCGGGCGGGCCGGCCGGCGGGCTCTTCCACGTCGCGGCCGGGCCTAAGCCAGCGGGCGGCGCGGGCGGGCCTCTTACAGGCCTCCCTCTAGGCCAGGGCGTGCAGTCCTGGCGTTGGGGAGCCGGCTCTGGGGGCTTCCCAGACTGGGGGCCCCTGAGATACCCTTTGAGGGTCGGGACTCCCCTTCTCCAGGGGGCGCGCCCGTCCGCCACGAGGTGTGCAGTTCGAGGTGCGCGGTCCCAGCGTCGGCCCGGTCACCAGGGCGGCAGCCGGCCCCGCCTCGCTGCGCTCTCACTCCTCATTTAGCAGAATTGGGGAATCGCGAGTACCCCGTCCTGTCTGCTGAGAGCGGCGCCGAGTGTTAGGGACAGCCAGCGCTGTCCGGTAGGAATATAATGCCAGTATTGTGTGAGCTGCATATGTAATTACACATTTGCTAGCAGCCACATTAAAAAAACCAAACAGGTGGAAAATACAGTTTATTTAAACCCACTATGCCTAAAATACACCATTTTAACACTTAATCAATATACAAATTTGTTAGGGATACTTTACTTTTTTTTTTTTTCCATATTGTCTTCGAAACCTGGCATTTTATACCTGTAAGCACATCTTAGTTCCGACTAGCCTCATTTTTAGTGCTCAGTAGCCAAACGTGGCTACAGGCTACCTTAACAGACACTGCAGGTCTAAGCCATCCGGCAGGTCCTTGGCTAATTCTTCTGCCTTGCTTTTTCTCCTTACATTCCCCATTCCTTATTTATTGAGCATTTTCTGTATGTTAAGGCAGTGGAAGTAACACAAATGCTTGGTCCCCATCCTCTTTTGGAGCCCCCAGGCCGGGAGAAGTTACAGTATGTCCCTATGTTCCCTTGAACTCCCATTTGTACCTCCAGTCTACTGCTGTATTAAGAGGCTTTAGTCACTTAATTCTGAGAGCAGCTTGGAAGGCAGACATTCTCTTGGCTTTATAGATGGAGAAACAGTCTTGGAGAAGTTAGATAACTTGTCTGAAGTCTTCCATATATTTGAGCTAGGATGTAAATTAAACATAGGCCCTTCTGGAGCTCCTGGGTGGCTCAATTGGTTAAGTGTTTGACTTTGGCTCAGATCATGATCTTGGGTATGTGAGTTTGAGCCCCGCGTCCAGCTCTGTGTTAACAGCTCAGAGCCTGGAGCCTACTTCAGATTCTGTCTCTCTCTCAAAAATAAATAAACATTAAAAAAAATTTAGGGGCACCTGGGTGGCTCAGTCGGTTAAGCATTCAACTTCAGCTCAGGTCATGACCTCACGGCTTGTGGGTTTGAGCCCTGCATCAGGCTCTGTGCTGACAGCTCAGACAGAGCCTGGAACCTGCTTCAGATTCTGTCTCCCTCTCTATCTGCCCCTACCTGGCTCTCTCTTTCTATTTCTCTCTCAAAAATAAATAAACATTAAAAAAAAAATAAAAAATTCAAACAAACAAACAGGCCCTTCTGGCTTTTTCAGAGCCTGTACTCATTCACATCACTCTGTTCCCAAGCTTCTGGGAAAGGTAGCAAGGTGACAGAGCCCTTATAACCAGCTTGTGTTCTCTTATAAATTTTTAGCATTGCTTGTGTTTTGTTGTTGTTTTTTTAATTTTTTAATGTTTATTTTTGAGAAAGAGGCAGAGTGAGAATGTGAGCAGGAGAGGGGCAGAAAGACAGGGAGACACAGAATCCAAAGCAGGCTCCAGGCTCTGAGCTCTCAGCACAGAGCCCAACATGGGGCTCGAACCCATGAACCGTGAGATCATGACCTGAGCTGAAGTCGGATGCTTAACTGACTGAGCCACCCATGCACCCCAACATTGCTTATGTTTTGAATGTTCAGTTATAACCACACAAGATAGAGCTGAGAAGGTATTTTAGGTTACTAAGAAACTTTAACAGAAGAGAGTTTTTGCTGAGTCCAGTCCAGTTAAGGACCAAATTTTACTTTTCATGATGAGACTTGGCTGTTGGTTTTAAAATGTCAGAGTGAGGCAGCTAGAAGCAAAGTTGTGCAGCTGGGCAACAATCAACAAGGCCTTGTGTTCCATAGCTAAGCCAGCAAGGGAGCAAAGAGGATTGATTTCTTGTGTGGCCTCTTTCTTGAAACATGTTACCTAGAGATGCATCAGCATTCTCTTAGGCTCACTGTCTGACTGCCCAAGTAGACATCAACCAAATATGTCAGGTGTCTTCTGTGTGCCCTACTTTCATAGGAAAAAAAAAAAACAAAACAGATGTTTCCAGTCTGTCTGGTTCTTCTGTGCTATTCCTCCTTTCATTTGACAGCTGTTCAGTGATCACTTACCCTGGGCAAGGCAGTGTGCCAGGCATTGGGTCTCCAGCAGTGCATATAGGGAGTCATCTGGGCCCTCATGGAGCTTAGAGTGGAATAGAAAGATGGATGTTCAGCAAATAAAAAACAGTTGTGATATGCTCTGGAGGACATACTGGCTACACAATAACAGGGAATCTGCTTTAGATTAGGTGACAGGGAAAGCCCATTAAAGCCTATCAGTCCTCCACACTGTAGCATTTTTCTAATGGTTTGGGCTCCCCCTATACTTTCCATACTGACAAGAAAAGATAATGGGCTTTCTGGGTGAAGGTAACCAGGTTGGCCCAGATGCCATGGTGCGTGTGTGATCATGTACCTTGCCCCGTTAATGATATGCCATTGTGAATCAGGTTATAAAATATATCTGTCTAATTCTTATTATATCTTTATGTTTGTTAATGTATGCATTTTATGCATTTATTAATCATGCTACTAAAGTGAGCATTGGGTATTATATTTTTTTATTTTATTTTTTTAGAGAGAGCGAGCAGGGGAAAAGGGCAGGAGAGAGAGTGGGGGTCGGGGCTGAGGATCTCAAGCAGGCTCCACACCCAGCATGGAGCCCCATGCCAGGCTCGATCCCATGACCTGAGCTGAAATCAAGAGTTGGACACTCAACCGACTAAGCCACCCAGGTGTCCCTGGTATTATATTTTAAAGCACTCCTGTAGAAGTCAATGTGAGGCCTTTCAGATGACAATAATTCAGTTTTCTTGGTAAACCTTTTCTCTTGCAGATGTCACAGTGGTAAATTCTATGTCAAGATCTTAAATATACTAGTCTATATAATTTAAGGAGAAATGAAATAGAGAACAGAATAGGTTTTAAGGTACTTCTATAATGTTAGTGAATATATCTAAAGACTCTGTTCTGTAAGTTATCTGACTTGAAAAGGGTAGTGGACAAGGAGCTGGAAGGCAAGGTTTTTAGTGCTGATTTGACCTCCTTGTAATCATGCATGCCAGGCATCAACCTGTCTGAGTCTCAGGTTACTTAGCTATATAATCCCCATAACACCTGCTGCTGTTCCTGTCTCACATGTTTGCTGTGGTCATCACAGCAGCCATTCTATGCAAGAACACTTTGAAGATCACAGGTCAGCATCCAATTAAGAAAGTTGCATTTGTATGAAAGTTTTAAAAATGTTGAATTTGTGTCTTGTTTTATAGGTTGTGGGGTGATCATGGGCAAGAGGCTTTAGAATCTGCTCACGTTTGCCTAATAAATGCAACAGCCACAGGAACTGAAATTCTAAAAAACTTGGTACTACCAGGTAATGTAGTTTTGTGGTTATAAATTTACCCCTTATGGTTTTGAACTAGAAATATGTTTTCTTGACTGACTCTGTTTTGTCTTCCAGGTATTGGTTCATTTACAATTATTGATGGAAATCAGGTCAGCGGAGAAGATGCTGGAAATAAGTATGTTCTATTCTTTTCAAACACATGCCTGTTAAGGAAGGTGTTTATTATTTATATATATATACACACACACATATATGTGTGTGTGTGTATATATACACACGTATATATGTGTGTGTGTGTATATATATATATAATTTTTTTATAATTAAATTAATTGTATTTTTTGGATTATAAGAATAATAAAAACTACCTTTTATTTGTATTTCTTCTGAGCTTAGTCTAGGTATATCTCTCTGTACACTCCACTGTCTCTATAAAAGTGCTATTTTATTTTATTTTTTTTTTAATTTTTTTTTTTCCAACGTTTATTTTATTTTTGGGACAGAGAGAGACAGAGCATGAATGGGGGAGGGGCAGAGAGAGAGGGAGACACAGAATCGGAAACAGGCTCCAGGCTCTGAGCCATCAGCCCAGAGCCTGACGCGGGGCTCGAACTCACGGACCGCGCGATTGTGACCTGGCTGAAGTCGGACGCTTAACCGACTGCGCCACCCAGGCGCCCCAAAAGTGCTATTTTAAAGATGGCCTGTGTATCATTTTTTAAAAGATGATCGTAATTTAGCTTCCAAAGCATTCCCAGATTTGGATTTCAAGCTCTTTTCAGGGACTTGGAGGCTGGAATCTCTCATTATACTTGTTAGTATGTGACAACAATGAGTACACTCAAGGAAAGTCAGAATTTAGTTCATATTGAACTTTGATATTGGGCTATAGTATATCCACAACAGCGTCCTTTTATTTGTATCTCTAAAGAAAAAGTCCCATTATCTTTGCTTACTTGGTTGGTTAGAGCCGTGTGTGATAAGAATAAGATTTCTTTTTTTATGGAGCCACTAATTTTGTGCTACAAAATGGTACCCAGCCTCAGATCTGGACCTTGACACATGAAAAGGGTATGTGTGGGAAGAAGCTTGAATAAGTCAATTAGAGTTACCTACAAAAACAAGCAGTTCAATATAGCATTTCCCGTGTGGTCTGTGGAACACTGGCTCTGGGGGATGTTAATAGGTGCTAAATGGGTAAAAGTATTTCATGGTCCAATAAGTTTGGGAAATGGGCCAAATGAAGTTAAGCATTTCTATAAGACTTTAATGTCATGTGTATTATATATATTATGAATTTCCAAGAGGGAAATAGAACATATTGTGTTTCCTAAACTTTGTAAAACCAGGGAACTTTTTTTCTCTCATAGCATCTTATGAAATTCGTATGCTGTGGTACACACTTTGGAAACATTGATATGTTAGCCTGGTCTTTGATTAGAAGTTTCATCTCGTTATCTTTCTCCAGCAAGGTTGTTATAACCTGTAATCAAAATATAGTTTGTTTCATAGTATGAATGAAATATAACCTTTCCTTTAGAGTCAAAGAAGCCCTTAATTTTTTTTAATTCTATTTTAGTTTTTTCCTTCAAAGAAGCAGCATCGGCAAGGTAAAACATCAATTTATTACAGACTATAGTTGTGTTAAGCATCTCATGATGCCACTATGTTTTGATTGTTTGAAAAGCTTTGACTTTGAAAGAGCTTATTATTTCTCTGAGAAAAAAGTTAAATTAGCTCTTTTTTTAAATATCTTGTAACTCTTTATATGCTTGGTAGTTTAAGAACTTAAAAGTACTGTTTTTATGATGTAACTTGTATTAAAGCTAAGCCTTGAGTGATGTTAATGTTTAGAGGATGGAATATTCTATATACAACATTTTTAACTAAAAGTTAGCATATCTTTTATTTTTGTGTATTCCATATTAAAAATCTTAAAAGGTATAATAGTCAACTTAGTACAATAATTCTCAATGGAAATGACTGTTTCTTTGATTGTTTTCTCTTATATAGGATTGTAAATGTAGGAGCTTAGAGTGAACCTAGACTTGGTCCAGAATATCTCTGCCTGCTACCCAAGGTTTTCTGGTCATTTGCCTAATCAGAAAAGTAGGGTGCAAATAATTTAGTCGTTTAAATAATACTCTGGTTTGGCCTCAGTTTAAATACTATGAAAAGCAGAACTGTCATATCTATGCATGAAATTTGGGTAGTTTTATAGTATGTTTGCTTGATCTGTAAATTGAGGGGTTACATTTTAACCAAATTTTTTCTAATTCAAGTCAAATGCTTTGTTTTTAAAAAGAACCGAGCTCAAGCTGCCATGGAATTCTTACAAGAATTAAATAATGACGTCTCTGGGAGTTTTGTGGAAGAGGTATATATGTATACACATTATTATCTCTGTGTAGAAATGTAACTTTTTAATAATTCAAAGCCCTAAGAACTAAGAATTTTGAGTTTATTTATTTTAATAATCTCTACAACCAGCGTGGGCCTCGAACTTCTGACCCTGAGATCAAGAGTCACATGCTCTTCTGACTGAGCCAGCCAGGCACCACAGAATTTAGAATTTTGAACCTTTTGTATATTTATGTTTAATTGAGAGTTGAATTACTTAAAATTGGAGTCTAGCATGTTGCCTCATTTGTTCTTAAATACCTTAACTGTTTCTGACATGTTTAATGTGATTGTGAAATTGTTGAATTCTTTTCCTGTGTCCTATTTAGAGTCCAGAAAACCTTCTAGACAATGATCCTTCATTTTTCTGTAGGTTTACCATTGTGGTTGCAACTCAGCTTCCTGAAAGGTAAATTTTTATGATAATTTGTTTTTATTTTAGTCTCTTATTAGATTTGAATAGTTTTTGTTTTCTCTGCAGAGTCTATAGTTTTTAAAATTCTTAAACTCCACAGAAACCTTTAATTGGAAGTACTTATAAATCTCCAACATCGAAAAGATAGGAAAGAGAAAAGTACTGAGATGTGAAACTTTTCTTAATACATATTTAGAGCAGTTAAATTAAACCTTGGTTATTTTTTTAGTGAAAAAAACCTAGTTAGAATTATAGTGTGCTTGATGTATACTAGAGTTTTAAATACATATTTTCCTCTTTGTTATGGAAATGTCAGGAAGTGTCTTTCAAGAACATTGTCCCTAATACAAAAAAGAGGCTTTCATATCCCTCTAGTCCAAAAGATACACTTTCTGTGAGACTGCAACCTTCTGGAATTGCTTGTTTTTCAGTGTATCCATGACCTGCATATGTAAATGTAATAGATCTATCTTTGCATTAATTAGTAAGAAAATTCCTTTATTTTAATGTGCTTTCATGTTTGGCATACATCCATTTGCTTATGGTCTTACTTATTGTGCTTTCCTTTTACAGTACATTACTACGTTTAGCAGATGTCCTCTGGAATTCCCAAATCCCTCTTTTGATCTGTAGGACATATGGACTAGTTGGTTATATGAGGATCATTATAAAAGAACATCCAGGTAAAACTGTTGCACATATGGTGCTTGCCATTGGTTGCTTTAGCTACAGTTTTAGAAACTTGACAATTTAGGAAGTCCGTTTTAAATTACAAAGTAAATTTGTAACAGCACGACTATGGTTACAGGTTCAGAGTGGCAATCAAAATCAACAGACGTTAATCTAATATTTCCTTAGCACTATAGAAGGATGCAAAGCAGGAAATACAACAGATACAGCTTTTTCATCTTATTAGGAGGCCCAGCAGCTATGCAAGTCCCTAGCTTTTGCTTTTTTTTTTTTTTTTTTTTTTTTTGCCTCCTAACCTGCATAGGGCACATAGGGCTGCTATAGGTGAGAGCCATGGTGTGTGGGCCACAGTGACACATAGATAGATGTCATACCACTTTTTCTCCAATCTTTCCTTCCATTCTCATATTGACAATAGGCTCCCCCAGTTCAGGGACAGTTCTACATAATAAGCAAAGCATTTACCTTATTGTTCCAAGGAAACAGTGTTTTAGGAGATTGAGGTCATTCATAGGCAGGTTGGCATGAGCTCAAGAATGATATTAGCCCTTTACTTACAACTGTTTGATCTTAAATTATTGGACAGTTTTCATTCAGTATTCTGCATTGCTCTGAGACAGGTACTCTGCTAGAGCAGTTGATAGCCATTGGTGTTGGTAGTATCACTGGGGAGTAGTATCTGCTTGGTAGTTTGGGAGTGGCTTGTGGGATAAACTTCTGGAAGGTGGTGGTAGGCTCTTTAAGAGTTGTAAGTGGGAGAGTGACAGGGTGAAAAATTTATTTCAAATGTGTCACCCTAAAGTGGGGTAGAAAATGAATGTATTTGAAGAGGTGAAAATTAGAAGCAAGTGTTGCTGTTAGGAAATTTCTGGTGGTGTAGCTAGTTGAGAGAGACAGAGACTAAGCCCCTGTGGGGCTTTTTTTTTTAACATTTGTTCATTTTTGAGAAACAGAGACAGAGCGTGAGTGGGGGAGGGGCGGAGAGAGAGGGAGACACAGAGTCGGAAGCAGGTTCCAGGCTCTGAGCTGTCAGCACAGAGCCCGATGCGGGGCTCCAACCCACGGAGTGTGAGATCATGATCTGAGCTGAAGTCAGAAGCTTATCCAACTGAGTCACCCTGGGGCCCCCTGAGCCCCTGCCTTAAGGCAGATATTATAAGGATAGGGAAGAGGAGGTAGATAGTAATGAGGGTTAATATTGCTAGCTGTGTGCCTGCCTTAATGTGGATTATTTCATATAATCTTTCTAAAATTCTTATAAGGTAGATACTATTACACATCTGCTTTTTGCAGATGAGGATGCTGAGGCACAGAGAGATTAAGTTATTTGCCCAAGGTCACACAGCTAGCAAGTAACAGAACTAGGCCTAGCCCTAACCACTCACTGAAATTACATGTTCCTGTACTCCCCTCCTGTGGGGAACTGTGTATGAAGTGATACCAGGACATGTGGTGTGACTGATGTTGGGCCAAGGAAGAAAGAAGTCAAGGATAGAGGCTGGCTCAGTCAGAAGAGCATGCGACTCTTGATCTTGGGGTTGTAAGTTTGAGCCCCACTTTGGGTGTGGAGATTACTTAAAACTAAAGTCTTAAAAAAAAAAGTCAAGGATAACCATCAGCTTTCTAGAGAAGAGGTCTAGGAAGATGGTGATGATGTCTATTGAAGGCCACAGGAAGGGAAGGGTGGATTGTTAAATGCTATCTGAACACACATTTTATCAATTTTGATCTTTTTCAATTACAATGGCAAGATAATTCGGTTCTATTTTACTTTTATTAAAACTATAGTCAACTTATGATTTGTGCATTTAGTAAAATATGAATATATATCTGTATGTAAATTTATCTCAATAATGAACAGAAAAGAGGCACCTGGCTGGCTCAGTTGGTGGAGCATGCAACTCTTGATCTCGGGGTTGTGAATATGAGCCCCACGTTGGGTGTGGAACTTACTTAAAAAAATAAATAAAATCATGGGGCGCCTGGGTGTCTCAGTCAGTTGGGCATCTGACTTCAGCTCAGGTCATGATCTCACAGTTTGTGGGTTCGAGCCCCGCATCGGGCTCTGTGCAGCCTGCTTCGGATTCTGTGTCTCCCTCTCTCTGTTCCTTCTCTGCTCGCACTCTGTCTCTCTCTCTCTCAAAAATAAATAAAGATTAAAAATAAAATAAAATATAAATAAATAAATAAACAAATAAATAAATAAATAAAATCAGTTTCTTGGTTAAAAAAAAAAATGAACAGAAAAAAACCTGTAGGCCCTATACCCATTTAGAAACTAGATTTCTTAAGTTTCTATAATGTAGTGTATTCCAGAAGTATCACTAAAGAAGTTTATGTTTTGGGATTATTTGTTTCACAGTAATAGAATCTCATCCAGATAATGCATTAGAGGATCTACGACTGGATAAACCATTTCCTGAACTGAGAGAACATTTTCAGTCATATGATTTGGATCATATGGAAAAAAAGGTTGGTAGTATATATAACCTTCAATTTATAGATAGATTAAAAGTTTTTTTTTAACCTAAGGTTTTTGAATTACACCAAAGTGAGAAAATACTATAAACATCCATATTCATGTCATCCAGATTATGTAGTAACAACATTGTACTTAATTGTTTTGAAATAAATTTGTTTTTGACCAAAATTTAAAAAGCTTTTTTATTGAAGAGAAGTTCATTAGCTGACTATATCTCCATAATCAACACCCAGGTCAAGAAATTAGACATTAACATATCCCAGCAGACCTCTTCATGGCCCGTTTCTAAACAATTAGATGTACTTTTTAAAATAGTATGAATTTGGGGTGGGTGTTTGTTGAAATTGATTGCTTTTGAAACTTAATGTTTGAAGAGTTACCAAGGCAACTCCATATTTCATTATGGAAATAATGATATTTATAACAGACTATATAATTAAAGGAGTATGTGTTTTTTCCTACCCATGTATTAATTAAAATGTGGGTATTTGGTTATTTGTTTCATCACAAGAGACAGTTTTCTCAGTCTAGGATTGCTTTCTGAAATCAAGAGATTTGAGTTTTCTTTTTGGGTGGCAGTCGCTGAGACTGTTTTCTTGATGGGAAAATGGGGACCCACATAGTACAAACCTGGGGCGCCTGGGTGGTTCAATCGGTTAAGCATCTGACTTCGCTTCAGGTCATGATCTCACGGTTTGTGAGTTTGAGCCCCGTGTCAGGGTCTGTGCTGTCAGCCTGGAACCCGGAGCCTGCTTCGGATTCTGTGTCTCCCTTTCTCTTTGCCTCTCCCCTACTCACACTCTGTCTTTCTCAAAAATAAATAAACTTAGAAAAACTTAATCATTGTACAAGCCTGCCAGTTCAGCATTAAATTGGACACTGCTTATAAAAAAGCTTATAAAGCAATTTCATTAACCCAGTTCATTTTCCTTCATTCATTATACTACATATACTGGAAGATGATCATATATATTATTGAATTTGTTGAAAATGAGATGGTTTAATGAAGAATAACTGTAAATTAATGTTAACTAATACTGACATTTTCTTCGATATTTCTTTCATTTTTAGGACCACAGCCATACTCCATGGATTGTGATCGTAGCTAAATATTTAGCACAGTGGTATAGTGAAGTATGTCTTTTTTTAAAAACAAATTCCATATGTGACTGTATTTTCAATTTATTATAAAGGATTTCAGTGAAGGAGAGTAGGAGATTAACTTTTTTCCTTATGTGGTAATTGGGCAGGTGGGTGCTTTTCTGTTTAAATCTGGCAGTTCCTCTTTTGATACTGATACTTTTACTAGTGAAATCAAATATCAATAAATGTCATTCTGAAACTGGCAGTGGGGAATGTAGAAAAATGGCTTGCAGTTTTTGTTTTCTTTCAAGTCAGCCTCTGATTTCACTGAGGTATGTATTTGCTGATGAAATCTCATGTGGATGGGAGAATGGGGAGAAGTTTGGACTCTCAATTTCCGTGTTTTGGTTTTTTATAACTAGAATTTAAAATTTTTAACCAATTTAGACAAATGGACGAATACCTAAAACGTATAAGGAAAAAGAAGACTTCAGAGATTTGATTAGACAAGGTAATATGATGGGATGTAACTGAATGTTGTATAAAGTTTGAAAAACAAATTGCTTGAAGTTGTTTATTGGATTTCTGTCAGCAGCTTTGTCAGACTGATGGCATCATGAGTTTTTATTTCATTTTTCCTCAGAGGAGGTTTGGAGCCACTCCTTGTATAGTTTTTAAAATGACTAATGATAGTTTCCTCATCAGTAGAGGAGGAATTGGGGACTGCTCATAGAGTTGTTGTGAGGATTCATTCATACAGTAAAATCTGAAGTACGTTTAACCATGTCTGATGCAAAGTAAAAAATAAAGGTTAGCTACTAATATTACTAAAAATAATTTGAGTAACAATAAGCCTGTTTGTTCTTAAGTTTCAATATCCAATCCTTCTTTTAAGATCTGATAAGGTTTGGAGTGCCTGGGTAGCTCAGTCGGCTGAGCATCCGACTCTTGATTTTGGTTTAGGTCACGATCCCCGGGTCTGGGATAGAGCCCCCAGCTGGGCTCTGTGCTGGGCGTGGAGCCTGCTTAAGATTGCCTCTCCCTGTTTAAAAATAGAACTACCCTACGACCCAGCAATTGCACTACTAGTATTTATCCAAGGGATACAAGTGTGCTGTTTTGAAGGGGCACATGCACTGCAACATTTGTAGCAGCACTATCCACAATAGCCAAAGTATGGAAAGAGCCCAAATGTCGATCGACAGATGAATGAATAAAGGTGGGGTATATAATACAATGGAGTATTCCTGAGCAATCGAAAAGAATGAAATCTTGCCATTTGCAACTACCTGGATGGAACTAGAGAGTATTATGCCAAGCGAAATTAGAGAAAGACAAATATCATATGACTTCACTCATATGAGGACTTTAAGATACAAAACAGATGAACATAGGGGAAGGAAAGCAAAAATATAAAAACAGGGAGGGGGACAAAACATAAGAGACTCTTAAATATGGAGAACAAACAGAGGGTTACTGGAGGGGTTGTGGGAGGGGGGATGAGCTAAATTGGTAAGGGGCATTAAGGAATCTACTGCTGAAATCATTATTGCACTATATGCTAACTAACTTGGATGCAAATTAAAAACATTAAAAAACAACAACAACAAAAAAGATTGCCTCTCCCTCTTCCCCTTCCCCTAGCGCACTCCTTCTCTCTCAAAAGAAAGATCTGATGAAGTTATTTCCATAATGTTAGGCAGAGAAAAGGAGTGAGAAGAAAAGGGCTATTTTGCTAGCCAATTTCTATTTTTCTAGGAATTCTAAAGAATGAAAATGGGACTCCGGAAGATGAAGAGAATTTTGAAGAAGCTATTAAAAATGTGAACACAGCACTAAATGCAACTCAGGTATTAAATGTGTTGCTGAGGAGGGGCGCCTGGGTGGCTCATTTGGTTGATCGTCAGACTCTTGATCTCAGTTCAGGTCTTGATCTCAGGGTCATGAGTTTGGGCTCCACGTTGGGTTCCGCACTGGGCGTGAAGCCTACTTAAAAAAAAAAAAAAGTTTTGCTGAGGCATTCATACCAGAAGGGTGTTTTCTGAAGTCCTCATATGAAATAGTTGTTTCATAGATAACTTTCATAATTAGAAATTAATATCTATCATATCGATTGAATCTTCTTTAATAAGATTTTATATCATCCTTGTTAAAATGGGTATCAGTGCTTCATCATAGAGTAGTGATACAATGATTCATATAAATTATTTGAAGTACATGATTTGTGAATAGTAACAGTTTGGGTGTAGGAATTTTATAACAAGGGTGATATTTTGCTGGTACGAAATAGGTTGCTCAAAAGTTAAATCTTATCCTGCATTTGCTTTTGATAGTAGTTGTTTGGATATAATGGAAGATGTTCTTAATGACACTGTAAAACATTATTTGTAAGATAACTCAGTTTATATGCCCTTTGTTTTGTTGTTAAAGTCTTGCCAGTGAGGTTTTTGGAAAATTTGGAATAACACAGCTGTTACTTTAAGATAGAATTTTCTTATAATTTAAAACGGCAAAAAATGCTGCCTTTCATATTAGGAAAGCACTTAGCTGTCAGAGACAATGAGATCGTGTTGCTGAGTAATTAAAAATATGTGCTTTGTCAATCAATTTTCTAGGGTGATGAAAATTTTCTGTGTCTTAATTGAGGTGATGATTAAAAAGACATGCATCAAACTGTACATTTAAAATTCTTGGGGCGCCTGGGTGGCGCAGTCGGTTAAGCGTCCGACTTCAGCCAGGTCACGATCTCACAGTCTGTGAGTTCGAGCCCCGCGTCGGGCTCTGGGCTGATGGCTCAGAGCCTGGAGCCTGTTTCTGATTCTGTGTCTCCCTCTCTCTCTGCCCCTCCCTCGTTCATGCTCTGTCTCTCTCTGTCCCAAAAATAAATAAACGTTGAAAAAAAAATTAAAAAAAAATAAATAAATAAAATTCATTTCACTGAATGTAAAATTTACTCAAGTTAAAAAAAAAGAACAAGGTTCTTATAGTTGGGGGACAGTGAACTAAGCAAACAGATAATGCACCAGGTGCTATTAACAAAATTCGAGTAGAACAAAAGGATGAGGAGTTCTAGGATTGGGTAGGGGGCATCGAAGTGTTTTAAGTGGGGAGTGGAGTGACCTGATTTATGTTTCTAAAAAATCATTCCGGCTCTTGTAAGGAGAACAGAAGCAGACCAGTTAGGAGGGTTTTGGTAAGAGATTTCTTTTTTCCACACAGCTGTAAGAGTCCAAGCCTACAATTTCGGTAGTTTTCATTAATGTATGATGATCTTGCCAGCATTACGAGTACTTAATTTACTATGTAGTTTTTGTCAGAGTTGTTGTCTCTTCTAATAATAACTAACTTAGAGTGTAAGGGTTTCAAATCTTTGACAAGATGGAAACACATGAAGGACATCACTACAAACCTAGCTTGGTAGTGATGTCCGAAATCTTTGTTATATCTTCAAATGTAACTATATAAACAGGTTTATTTTGGCTCCTTTTTTACTCTAATCATGATGGAAGAGAATGGTCAGTCTTTAATGCTGACACCAGTGGGCAGAAGGGGACTTTCTTCCATTCTTTTTCCTCATCAAATCTCCCGTCTGGTACTGATTCTTAATAAAAGTCTAATAAGCACATCAGAAGTTTGTATTTGATTACTATGTGGAAATTCTAAGAACTTGTTTGGGGAAATAGTGAAAATACAGATGGGCATGTTCTTAGTAAATGTATCATGTTCCTTTGTTAGATCCCAAGCAGTATTGAAGATATATTTAATGATGATCGCTGCATAAATATCACCAAACAGGTAACAACATAAAGTAAATAGTGCTGTCTTAACCTTTGAGTCAAATTCAGATACTGCTTAATGCTAATTTTTTTTCTTTTAGACTCCATCATTTTGGATTTTAGCTCGCGCCTTAAAAGAATTTGTGGCCAAAGAGGGTCAAGGAAATTTACCTGTTCGAGGCACAATTCCTGATATGATCGCAGATTCAAGCAAATATATAAAGCTGCAAAATGTGTAAGTCACTGTTTTCAAACTATGTAACAGAAAATCTGTTTATAGTACAGATGAATATATTTTACCACTCTATCAGAAATCAAATGAAAGTCTGCTGTAATTTGTCTAAAAATAAGCTTAAAAACTTAGGGGGCAGATTTTTAAAAATAGATTCTATTTTTAGAATAGTTTTAGGTTGGGGCACCTAGGTGGCTCAGTCGGTTGAGCATCCGGCTTCAGTTTGAGCCTCACATTGGGCTCTTTGCTGATGGTTTGGAGCCTGGAGCCTGCTTCGGATTCTGTGTCTCCCTGTCTCTCTGCCCCTCCCCCACTCTGTCTCTCTGTCTCCCCAAAATAAACATTAAAAAAAAAGGAAAAAAAAAAAGAATAGTTTTAGGTTTATAGCAAAACTGAGCAGAAAGTACAGATGGTTCCCATATATACTCTCTAGGGGGCAGACTTTTTCTTTCATATTTTGTGACAAAAACCTAATATTTGAGCAGTTCACTCTGCAATGAACTGTTCTGTGTATTAACTAATGTAATATTTACAACAACCCCATGAGAGAGATACTATTATTGTCCCAGTTTTATAGATGTGGAGACTGAAACATAGAAGAGCTAATTTATTCAGAGCCAGATAACTGGTAAATGGCAGAACCAGGATTTGAACCCATGCAACTCAGCTCCATACTTTTAACCATGGTGCTATAGGATCTTTTATCTGTAACTTAAAACTTTAAAGTCTTTAGTTTGATTAATTTTTAATCATAATGTTTCATAATTTAAAGAGTTTGTGACTAGATAGACACCAGCTCTCTAGGTATCACTAGCCTGAACCCAGATAGACTGTCATAAATATGAGTCTCACTGTATATTACCCTTGTGTAGTTTAGCACATTGCTCGTGAATCCAGGGCTGCTGACTTGGGCTCCTCAAGAACCAAATGATGTCACACAGAAGATCTCTGTTCTCTAGACATCTTACACTCTTCACGTCTGCTACATCTTTGTTGTCTTAGCCTAAAAGTTCAACTACTTAAAACTTGGGAAAAGTCAACTGAAGATAGACAGAACTATAACTTCACACTGGAGATAGTACAATCCGATCATCTACAAGAGGGTGAAAATGTAAATAGACTTAAAGTTTTTACATGAATTTGTAGATGGACAATTCTGAAGTATTTAACTTTCCTTGGACTTTAAGGAGATAAATCATGATCTTCAGTAATGTATTTTGTCAGGTCCTCTCAGAAGCATGGATCATGGATCCCTCTAGGAGGGTAGTTTTTAAGTTGCTATTAATTACAGAGGGAGCCCAGTCATTAGTAGATTGCAAGAGTCCATCACCAACACTGGGAAGATTTCCAGCCACTAACAGCTCTTGCTGGTAGGGTTTCCATGGCATTTTCACATTCTGTATGTTACCAGACCAGTATTTTTTCATGAAAAGGAAAGAGATTTTGTTTACTTCATGGTGATATTTAAATTTTGCTAATTATAGGGGCATCTGGGTGGCTCAGTCAGTTAAGCTTCTGACTTCAGCTCAGGTCATGATCTCATGGTTTGTGAGTTTTAGCCCCACATCAGGCTCTGTGCTGACAGCTCAGAGCCTGGAGCCTGCTTCACATTTTGTGTCTCCCTCTCTCTCTGCCCTTCCTCCGCTCGTGCTCTGTCTCTCTCTCAAAAATAAATAAACATTAAAAAAATTTTAATTTTGCTAATTTTAAAATTTGTTAAAAATAGCCTTTTATTGTTCTTTTCCAGTTACCGTGAAAAAGCAAAGAAAGATGCTGCTGCTGTGGGTAATCATGTTGCCAAATTGTTGCAGTCTATCGGCCAGGTAAGCTGCTGAACTGAGCGCACTGTGCCTGTGATGGATGGTACAGCTCCATTTGGCTTGATCGTGTAAGTTGGGAGCTAAAAAAGTTTAGACATAGAGCGTGTGGTACTGGTTCTGGGCTTCTTTAGAGGGATCACTCACTTACCTGCCTAATGAGAAAGACCTTCACTAAGCAAACAAGGTGTTTTTATAGTCCTCTTCCAGAGCTTGGGGAAAGCCTCCCCATCTCACAGTGATTGGGTTTGTGCTGCACCTCTCTTCATCTTCTTTTTTACACTGGAGTGAAACCTGCATTTATCCCTTTACAGGCACCAGAGTCCATTTCAGAGAAAGAATTAAAATTACTCTGTAAGTCCCCTTGAATTAATTTCCTCATTTTGCTTGATAAAAATGTGCCACAAAATGTTTGCAGAAATTTTAAATGTTTAAGATTTAAAATTTTCCATGGTCTCAGTGGTATAGATAATAATTACTGAGTAAGCTGCGTTTTTTTTTCCTCTCGTAATAGAGAAGGTATTTTAAGACTGGGTCAAGTGTGTCTGGGGGGCTCAGTTGGTTAAGCATCCAACTCTTGATCTTGGCTCAGGTCATGATACTGTGGTTCATGAGATCTAGCCCTGCGTTGGGCTCTGTGCTGACAGCACGGAGCCTGCTTGGGATTCTCTCTCCTCTTCTCTCTCTGCCCCTCCCCAACTTGTGCACACTCTCTCTCTCTCAAAACAAATAAACTTAAAACAAAACAAAACAAAACAAAACTGGGTCAGAGATAGAGTATATCTATGTATGGCAGTGCTAAAAAGACATGAAGGTCAATTAATTGAAAATTGTCATTGATACAGAATTGTTTTCAGCTTACTACTATTAACTAATTTGGAAAAGTTTTATCTGAAGACTTTGGATGTGAAGTCTTGAGTCACATGTACATTGATAGTATTGGTTTAAATACTTACTTTGATCTGTGTTAAATGACTTTGATGGAATTAAGAATTTTGTCATCTAGTTTCAGAGTGGGTCGGCTCTTGGGGTCTTCTTGATAACTCCTCAGGAGACCCAAAGCATTTTCTTTTATTTAAGAATTTGTTTAAGAATAATAAAATTTGTTCTACATGCTGAGGATTTTTCCCTGTAGCTATTGCCCTAAGCTTCTGCAAAAATCTATATTCTGTATGTCTCCATCCTTAAAATACATTTATCCATGTTCTCCCTTTAATGGCTCTACCATAGTGCTTGTTTAGGCCAAGTTTTAATGTTTTCTGCTACCACCAATCTTGCATCTTGTTTTTGCATTTGTGTTTGTTTTACTAGATTATATGATCCCAGATTAGAAGCTGGGTGTTGGGTATTTGAGAGTTTATTCTGTTTTCTCTACTTAGGGGTATGTTTGAAAATTTCCCTAATACAAAGTTGTTGTTTTAGAAAGTCTTACATATGCCAAGAACACAACATATATAATGCTCTCCTTTATGACTGCTTATCCATAATATGGTAAACACTACTGTTCACTGAGTCCTATCAGGCATTGTGCTAAGTATGCACTTCATACACTTGTACATTTGATCCACAGAACAACTTTCATAGGTAATATTATCCCTGTTTTACAAATGAAAACAAGCTCAGAGAGGTGCCATCACCTTCTTACTCAGTGCTGAGCTTGTTGTAGTGCCAAGGATGTGAATTTCAGATGACTTGTGTTCTAAATGCCTTCTCTGCTAACCATTAAAACTGAAGAGACATTTCTTCACATTTCCATGTCTGTAAAGAGTATGCACAAAATTTCCTGTTCTTAAAGTGACTTGTGATTTGGAATATTCAAATGTCTCACCTGTTTACTTCCATAATGTCTTCCCTGTGTTCAGGCACCAATTCTGCATTTCTTCGAGTGGTAAGATGTCGATCCTTAGCTGAAGAATATGGCTTGGATACAATTAACAAGGATGAAATAAGTAAGTGTAATAACCTTTTGATGCTAGGTTATTAATTTTAATTAATTTTAGAGATATAAATATTTTGTATATAATAGTGAGTACATGGTGATAATATACAGGATAATATAAATATTATACTCTAAATTTTATTCTATAAACCAAGAAGTAGTCCTACTTCTAAGTAGTTATAATTGCAAATTATGAAACTTAATATGTACATAAAATCATGTTTAGGTTACTGAATAAGTCATGTGATACGAAGATGACATAAAGTCAGAACGTTACTACATTAATAGAGATTATGTGACTATAATTGATCGTCCATAAGACCATTGGGTTTCATTTTAACATATCTGCCTTTGTTTTACTGTTATTTATCATTTTCTATTTTATTGTCACAAAATATTTAAATTTTGTAATAGAATTGCCTTGTATCCTGAAACTTGAGCATATAGTAAATGCAGTTCTGCATTGTTTTTATGTGATGAATTATCCACACTATACTGAAATTTTTTTTTTCCTTTCAGTTTCTAGCATGGACAATCCCGATAATGAGATAGTATTATACTTAATGTTACGGGCTATTGATAGATTTCATAAACAACATGGTAGATATCCAGGTAAGAATAGCAGTCGCATTATCATCTACAATAAAGTCTTGAATAAATACTTAAATTGAATTAATTCTTGAAGTTTCTTGGGTGTTTACAGTAGTGGTGCTTGAACTTTACATCATAAACAATTTACACATAGTTCATCTCAGTGAGGAAATACCATTTGTTTTTTAAGTATTTGCAGATGGTGTTTGATTCTAAACTATTACAGGGGAATGTTGGTTGAGTGCATATAGAATAAAACTATTTTTTTCTGTCAGTTTCCATAGTTTACTTCTAAGACTCAGAATGAGTTTAATTTAGTGGAATGAGAAAGCCATAAAAAGTATGCTAATGACTTGAATTTTGTCTGTAAATGTAATAATTGGAGAATTGGTATAAACACAAAGATCGTCAGTTGCCCAGAATATTTTTATTAAGATGATAATTTTAGGGGTGCCTGGGTGGCTCAGTCAGTAAAGCGACTGACTTTGGCTTAGGTCATGATCTCATGGTTTGTGGGTTTGAGCCCCACATCAGGGTCCGTGCTGACAGTGCAGAGCCTGCTTGGGGTTCTCTCTTTCTCCCTCTCTTTGCCACTCCCCCCCCCCCCCCCCCCCCCCCCCGCGGCGGTCCCTCCTCCACATACACTCTCTCTGTAAATAAATAAATAAACTTTAAAGAAAAAAGATGATAAGGGCACCTTCAGATGATAAGGCCATGTACACTCTCTCTGTAAATAAATAAATAAACTTCAAAGAAAAAAGATGATAAGGGCACCTGGGTGGCTCAGTCAGTTGAACATTAGACTCTTGATTTTGGCTCAGGTCATGATCTCAAGGTTCTTGAGATCGAGCCCCATGTTGGGCCCTGAGTTAACAGCACGGGGCCTGCTTGAGATTCTCTCTCTCCCTCTCTCTGCCCCTTCTCTGCTCTTGCTCACAGGCTTTCTCTGAAAATAAATAAAAATTAAAAACAAAAAGATGAAAATTTTAATTGTGCCAGTTTACTGCATAGCAGCACATTCTAGGAATATCATAAAATCTGTTGCCCCAAATGTCTGAGTTACAGTCTTAATGAGCAAGCTTACCAAAAGAAAGAAAAGGAATAAACACCGAATATGTATTACTTTATGTGTATTGTTTGATTAGCTTGTATTTTTGGTTTATTGCATAACAAATCATCCCCAAACATAGTTAAAACAGTAAATTATTATCTTGTGATTTTGTGGATTGGCTTGGCTCAGTTAGGCAGTTCTCACTGGGGAGAGGGGAACTCATGGAGTTGCATGATGCCTGGGGCTGGAGTCATTCTGAAGGTTTCACTGAGCTGGACATCCAAGATGACATTTTCACTCATTGACTGGCACTTTAGTTGGGATAGTTGGAACTGCTTGGGGGCTAGTCAGGTATCTCTCCATGGCTAACTGGGGATTCCTTTTAGCATAGTATTCCTAGGGCAGACTGTTTACATGGTGGCTTGCTTCCCCAAAGTTAACATTCCAAAAGATCCAGGTGGAAAGTACAAGGTATTTTAGGAGTTAGCCTCAGAAGCCTTAGAACATGGCATCACTTACATCATGTTCTGTTGGCTTCACAGGGCCAGTTTAGATTAACAGTGGGATGGGACTACATGAGGGCACAAAGGAGCGTTCATTGGGGAGCCATCTTGGGAGACTAGCTACCACATAAAGCACAGGCTTCCAAGCTCTGTCACTTACTGTCTCTTGACCTTGGTGAATCACTATTTCCCTCCAAATCTCAGTTCTCTCATTTATGGAATAATGATAATAGTATTTACCAGTTTGTAAAGGTTATATAGGTAATGTATGAAAATCACTTAATACTATGTGGCACCTTGTAAGTATTTAGTAAAGGGTTGGTGTTATCATGAGGAAGAGTAGTGATAGTTTTTAAACTAGAGGAGCCAAAAAATACTGATATTTAAAATTTTTTTTAATGTTTATTTTTGAGAGAGAAGTAGAGTGTGAGCAGGGGAGGGGCAGAGAGAGATGGAGACAGAATCCAAAGCAGGCTCCAGGCTCTTCGCTGCCAGCACAGAGCCTAACTCAGGGCTTGAACCCATGAGCCATGAGATCATGACCTGAGCCGAAGTTAAAACGTTCAACTGACTAAGTTATCCAGGCACCCCCCAAAATATTGATATTTTTAAAACACTTGAATATTACAGCAATTATATTTTTCCTTCCAGAAGAAATAATAATAGCTTGGAAATAATAATGTTTGGAAACATTACAGTTTAATCATTAAGAACTTCCTGGGCTCATATCCCAGTTTTGCTATTTACGAGCTAAGTAACTCAGGCAAATAACTTAATCTGTCTGTGCCTCAGTTTTCTGACCTATAAACAGGGATAATGATAGTACCTATTTCATAGGAGTGTTGTAAGGATTAAATCAATTAATATAAATGGTACTTAGAACACTGTCCAGCATTTGTTAATTCAATAAATGTTACTTATTATTATAGCTATATGTCTTCAGTGTCATTTAATTTCCTGGAAATGGATAATAAACACCATAATATTTTTTAAACACCCTAATTTTTTATAAAGTGTGTAAATAAGACATTACTTACTTATTCATTCAATTCTTCCATCAAATAATTCTTGGACACCAACTATGTGCTGGATACTCTTCTAGATACTGGATATAGAGCAGTAAACAAAGCAGATTTGCCTAACTTGAATTTTTAATAGGTTTTAGATGGTTTCTTTGATTGTTACAGCTTTGTGATAGTAAATACTGGTCTCATGCTTTCTGTTATTTGTGTTCTTCAGTTTCATACCTTACTATATTGATTAGAACACCTCAAACTGGATTTTAAAAAGAGCCATTGGTTTTGAATTGCATATTTACTTTAATGAAAATTGATTTACATTATGTATTTGTAGGGGTATCTAACTACCAGGTTGAAGAAGATATAGGAAAGCTGAAGTCTTGTCTCACTGGCTTCCTTCAGGAATATGGATTATCTGTAATGGTGAAAGATGATTATGTCCATGAATTGTGAGTATTTTTTAAGGCAGATGAGAGATAATACCTGTCCTGTAATAAGGCTAATCTAAGTTCACATCTCCATCCTTTTCTGTAGTTGCCGATATGGAGCTGCTGAGCCACACACCATTGCTGCGTTCTTAGGAGGTGAGTTCCACAGATGAGAAGACTGGCATCTGTGGTTACACAGTACAATTATGAACTTTGTTTTTATAGCTATTTTAACTAGGGAAGTCAGTGAAGCAAGATGTTCTGTTTAGTTTATTTCACTGGTCTTTCTGCTTTGCATCTCTCCCACCGCTGTCCATCTTAAAGTGAAGAGTCATTAATTTTTCTAAAGCATAGCTCTGATCATGTCTCTCAATTAACCTTCTGCCCTGCCAGTAAACACATACATACTACAATGGTCTTCAGAAAACAAGTCCAGAGTCCCTTATTTAACATTAAAAATACACTGTGTTCTGATTCCACTCAGCCTTTCTGCCCTTGGTTTTTTCAAGTGACTTCCTTTTTCCCCCAGACATGCCTTTGATTTCCTGTTCCTTGAGTCCTTAACTTTCAGGGCCATTTGCCTTAAATCTCCTTATTTCTGGCATGTCTAAAATCTTGCTGTTCTTCAAGGCCCAACTGGAAATTACCATCTCTGGGGCACCTGGGTGGTTCAGTTGGTTAAGCATCCAACTCTTGGTTTTGGCTCAGGTCATGATCTCACGATTCGTGGGTTCGAGCCCTGCATCAGGCTCTGAGCTGACAGAGTGGAGTCGGCTTGGGATTCTCTCTTTCCCTGCCCCTCCCCCACTTTATCTCTCTCTCTCTCTCTCTCTCTCTCTCTCTCTCTCTCTCTCTCTCAAATAAATAAATACTTTTTAAATGAAAATTACCACTCTTTCATAAAAACTTTGGAAGTTGAAGAGTGCCTGGGTGGCTCAGTCAGTTAAGTGTCTGACTCTTGGTTTTGGCTCTAGTCATGATCTTACAGTTTGTGGGTTCAAGCCCTGCGTCAGGCTCTGTGCTGACAGCAAGGAGCCTGGTGGGGGTTCTTTCTCTTCCTCTCTCCCTGCCCTTCCTCCACTTGCTCTCTCTGTCTCTCTCTCAAAATAAATAAATAAACTTTAGAACAAAAAACAAAAAACTTTGGAAGCTGGAAGTCCAAGGTCAGGGCCAGCACGGTTGGTTTCTAGGAAGCCTGTCCAGGGCTTGTAGGCTGCTGTCATCTTGCTGTGTGCCATAACCTTTTTGTGCAGGGAGGGGAGAGGACAGATGGGACACAGCTCTTGGGGGTCTCTTCTTATATGGGCACTAAACCCTTTGTGAGGACCCCAGCCCATGACCTCATCTAACCCTGTTTACTTCCCAAAGACCTCCAGTATCCTCTTCACCTCCCAATATTATCACATTGGGTATTACAGGTTTAACATGAATTTTGAGGACATTCAGTGCCTAACATGTGTGTTTTGTATTCTGCACAACACCATTATATTCCCTCACTTCTTTCAGGTCTTTGTTTAAATGTTACTTTCGTTGCATGAGGCCATTCCTGACTCCTCAATTTAAAACTGAGTCCCTGTTCTTCCACTCATGTGTATCCCTCTTCCTTGCTTTTTCTCCTTAGTCCTTAGGGTCATTTCTATACATTTGTATACATTTTACTAATTTGCAAATTATCTTTCCCTTACTAGTTAAAAGTAAGATCCATGGGGCGCCTGGGTGGCGCAGTCGGTTAGGCGTCCGACTTCAGCCTGGTCACGATCTCGCGGTCCGTGAGTTTGAGCCCCACGTCAGGCTCTGGGCTGATGGCTCAGAGCCTGGAGCCTGTTTCTGATTCTGTGTCTCCCTCTCTCTCTGTCCCTCCCCCATTCATGCTCTGTCTCTCTCTGTCCCAAAAATAAATAAACGTTGAAAAAAAATTAAAAAAAAAAAAAAAGTAAGATCCATGAAGGCAAGGGTTTTTGTCTTTTGTTCTTTATTCCTAGCGCCTAGAAGAGGATTTGGTATGTAATAGAGTCTCATATTTTATTGAATCAATGAATGTGAATATTATAAAAGATGAAGAATTTTTTTTGTTGGTAGTTTTTTGTTTTTTCTATTGTTTTCTTTGAGTAATTGCTCAAAACTCACTACTGTATAAGTCTATTACTGAGTATAATATGGCAACCTGGCAGTATTTAATGTGGATCGTTTCCAAATTATAGATGTATTTAGAACAAATATACCTTTACCCCTGTTTTATTATAAAAGTAAAATATGCACAAGGTAAAATTCACATGCAACAGAAGGGTGGTCTGGGTGGTCTTTGAGAATCTTTTCTGTCTATATGTATTTTTTAAAAAAGTACAATCAACCATACTACTGTTTTGACTTTTTTACGTAGTATATCTTGCCACCACAATTAAAAATAATTCATTCTTTTAATCTGTGGCATAATATCCCAACGTGTGAATGTATAGGACAGATTTTTATTTCCTTTAATAACATAGTTACAAAAAATTGTAGTCCTTGATTTTGATGTGACTTAGTAAGCTTTGTTTTGGCTTATTTAAAAAAAATTTTTTTTTAACATTTATTTATTTTTGAGACAGAGAGAGAGAGAGCATGAACAGGGGAGGGTCAGAGGAAGAGGGAGACACAGAATCTGAAACAGGCTCCAGGCTCTGAGCTGTCAGCACAGAGCCCGACGCGGGGCACGAACCCACAGACCGCGAGATCATGACCTGAGCCGAAGTCGGATGCTTAACCGACTGAGCCACCCAGGCGCTCCTGTTTGGCTTATTTTTAAACACCTTTCTTTTTGGAACAGAAAGGTTTTCTTTACATAATTGAATATTTTTATATAACTTGAAATTTACCTTTTTCAAAGATTTGCTCTTCTCCTTTTTCCTTGCAGGAGCTGCTGCTCAGGAGGTTATCAAAATAATCACCAAACAGTTTGTAATTTTTAATAATACTTACATCTATAGTGGCATGTCACAAACTTCAGCAACTTTCCAGTTGTAGAATAAGCACCCTATGTCGTGTGTCAGTGATTTAAACTGTAATGGCCTTCAGGTTGTGCTCTAGTCTGTAAAATTCTGCTGAGGGAGAAGTGTTAAATTGTTTCCTTAATAAACATTGTTCTCATTTGTAATAATGTTGTCTTGTTCTCTGTGGGGGAGGGGAAAGGAAGCAGTCATTTTCTGGGAGAATAAAAGTTACCCATTTCTAATTGAGTTCATTATTTCTGGCTTGGTAATTAGTTACTTATAAAAATCTCTTGTGTTTCATTAGAAACAGCTTTAAGTGTATTTTTTCTTACAGTCTTAATTAAATAATGAATTTATCCCATGTGTAGATTTTAGCAAAGGACATCTTCCAACCATGACTACCAGAAAAGGCAAATATTTCAGATGTATAGTTTTATCAGAAAACAAAGACAAGAAGATTGGGAGAGAGGACTGAGGGCCAGGCTTGGGGCTCGGAGGGCCCCTTAACCCATGCTGTGCCCTGCTGCCACAGTCTCTGACCTGGTCTCATGGACCTGGAGCCGGCTCTCCTAACTCCTTGTGGCAAAAGCCCCTCTGAGCAAAGAAAAGCCCTAAAAACCCGGAGCGATGAGCTCAGAAGATTTCCCCTCCACGTTGTGACTTTCCACCACTCGTGGACACTGCATTCGTACTCTTGCTACCCATGACCCGCCCTGGGGACTCCGGGGAGCGTCTGTCTGTGGGGAGACACCGCGTGTGGGCAGGCGAGAGCAGCCGGAAGTCCCAGTTCCGCCCAGCGGAAGTATGCCTGGGCTGCTGGGCGGGAAACGGAGTGGAGCGTCTTGTTTGTAGGCGGGCTTCGAGGGAGGAAGCACGGAAACGGCACACCGCGACTTGACGGTAAAGGTCACGGCTTCCACTCCCCGCGCGTGCGGGCCCTGCCCTGCCCCCGCCCCGGAATCTGTCAGTGGTCTCCTGTGGAAGGTAGACTGCAGCCAGTAGGCTCCGGTCGGCCCTCACAGCGGCTGGGATGAGGGATGCCTCCCTATTTCCTTCCTAACCCGTTGAGGGGATTGAACTGGCCGGAAGGGGCCTTCCTCAGGAAGCGGCCGACCCCGGCCGCAGCCCCCACAGCAGCTCATGGGAAAAAGAGAATTGCCACGCACCATTTGGTCAGGCCTCTGGAGCCCGGCAGTTTCCGACCCTGATTGTACTTGAGAATCCACAGGCCTCTCGCCAGATGATTCTGGTGTACCGGAGGGGTGGGAACCACTGGTGAGGCCCTTTCTCAGACCGTGGGCCGGACTGCGTGGGCCACAGCACTTGAGTGGCGCGCCCGCTGCTCAGGAGTCGTGGGTGGCGGGGCGGGACTCACGCCCTTAACCGGTACCCGGTCCCTGGCAGGAGTTGCAGAGTCCTGGCCTAACACGAGCCTGGGGAAGACCACTGCTCTTCGAAAGGAGTTCTCCCAGCTGTTTAGGTGAGCCAGGCCTTGGTGTTAATGAGTGCAAACTGGGAAAAGGGGGTGCGGGTAGCCTTTCCTACTTGGAAAGATCGGGCATCGCCTTCCTGTGCAAACTGGGAAGAGGTGATGAGTTTTAATGCATAACGAACGGCTGCTCCAGTCTACTGAGTCTGGGAATGTGAATGCAGAGCGAGCTCCTTGTACCCTCACTCAGCTTGTTTTCTGCACTTCTTATTTCTCAAGCTAAACTGTAACAGCAATTTTTTTTTTTGCCTATTGGCCCTTTTCCCCTTGTTTCCCCTAGTTTCAGGAAAATTTCCACTGTGCGTGAGTCCAAGCTGGGCATCCACTGTCCAGAACTTAGTGATGGCATTTAGTGGTGGGATTTTCAGCCTGCCAGCCTTATACAGAAAGATTTCATTTATCGTTCTGATATTTTGGGGTAGTACTTAAATTTCAAAAAAGCTTTTCATGTTAACATTTTCTATGCCAAGTAAAAGAGTAACGTTCAGCTAGTTTTCTTGCTTAAATTTGAATTTAACAGCACTGTTTTGGGGAGTACATTGAGTTAAACCTGTAAATGGAATAGTTTCTTCTGTTACCTGGAAAAATCCTTTTTTTCCCCCTTGTGAGAATACAGCAAATAATTTTGCAATCTTGCTTCTCACAATTTGCATCTTCACTAAATTACTGAAAACACTGTTTTATTGAACAGATGCTTTTGTTTTGGGGAATAGTCTATATTTCATAATTTAAAATATAGTTTTATAATTATCCCTTGAAAGTTATAACTTGCCCTTTGCTGTTGATGTTTCTAAGCACTTAGCTAGTAAATAAATGACTTGTATTAATGCTACTAGGTACTTGGAAAACTTTAATTTTTTTTTTCAAAAAAAATTTTTAATTTTTTTTTTCAAAAAAAATTTTTAATTTTTTTTTTTTTTTTTGAGAGAGAGAGAGACAGAGCACGAGCAGGGAACGGGGAGAGAGAGAGAGAGAGAGGTAGACACAGAATCTGAAGCAGGCTCCAGGCTCCAAGCTGTCAGCACAGGCCTCAATGTGGGTCTCCAACTCATGAGCCATGAGATCATGACTGAAGTGGGATGCTTAACCAACTGAGCCACCCAGGAGCCCCTGGAAAGTTCCATTTTATTGTGTCATTTATTAGAAAACAGTATAAGAAAGACAAAGGGGAATAGAAGGTAATGTGTTCTGTCAGTTTCAATTTCAATACATTTAGTTTTTAAAGCTTTGTAAAAATAAAATTATATTTAAAGGCAGAATACGTTGACTAAAACTAAAGAAATAGTCCTTATATTCCTTCACAAAGCAAAAAAACTTCCACATGTGATACATGTAGTCCATAGTCCATTTTTTTTAAGTTTTTTTTTTTTTTTTAATTTACTCTTCCTATTCCAAATCCTAACCCATTTTCTCAAAGGTAATGCATGTTTACATATGGAAGAAGGTGTAGTAGAGGATAAGAGTGTAGGGCATGGCCTCAGATTTTCTTGGTGCTCATTCCAGCTCTGGCACTCACTAGCTGTTTGTTTGGGCAAATTGTTTATGCTCTCCTTGTCAGTCTTCATCTTTATAACTCCCTCTTAGGGTTGTTGTAAAAACTAGAAGGATAATATTTGTAAGGTTTACAGAATATAGCCTGGCCTATTATAGGACTTGAATGTTAGAAGCTTTTATTATTATAAAAATTGTGAAAAATAGAAAAAAGTGGGATAAGACACCATAGAACCACTAGCTTAAAACAAGTGTTAACATGTTGTTTTCCATGTAGTTTTATTTTATGATTTCCTCTGCATAATTGGGATCATGCTGTAGATAAAAGCTTGAGTCTTGCCATTGTTGATTAATTGTAACATAAGCATTTTTCCTTGTTATTAAACATTTCAAGTAAATATCAGTATTCTTGTAACAGTATCCTGTAAATATACTATAATGTACCCAAGCATCCTTCTTTTAATGGAATATTTAGGTTTAAAAAAATGGCAAACCTGGTATACATTTATATATTATTTTATAAAAGATTCTCACATTTACTATTAATTTTTTTATTTGGGAATTTTATTTTCATTTTGAGAGTGAGAAAAAAATAGAAAGGATAAGTAGCTATCTCTTATTTTTAGTTTTTTTTTGTTGTTGTTTTAAATCTACATTTTCTTTAAAAAAATTTTTTTTAACGTTTATTTATTTTTGAGACAGAGAGAGACAGAGCATGAAGGGGGGAGGGTCAGAGAGAGGGAGACATAGAATCCGAAACAGGCTCCAGGCTCTGAGCTGTCAGCACAGAGCCTGATGCGGGACTCGAACTCTCGGACCGCGAGATCATGACCTGAGCCGAAGTCGGCTGCTTAACTGACTGAGCCACCCAGGCGCCCCTAGTTTGTTTTTTTTTTTAATGTTTATTTGTGAGAGACAGAAAGAGAGCATGAGTTGGGGAGGGGCAGAGAGAGAGAGAAGGAGACACAGAATCTGAAGCAGGCTCCAGGCTCTGAGCTGTCAGCACAGAGCCAGACTTGGGGTTCATATTCACTGACTGCGAGATCATGACCTGAGCCAAAGTTGGGTGCTCAACCAACTGAGCCACCCAGGTGCCCCAGTAGCTGTCTCCTTTTAACCATGTAGTGTTGCAATAAAAAAGAATTCTAGGGGCGCCTGGGTGGCGCAGTCAGTTAAGCGTCCGACTTCATCCAGGTCACGATCTCGTGGTCCGTGAGTTCGAGCCCCGCGTCAGGCTCTGGGCTGATGGCTCAGAGCCTGGAGCCTGTTTATGATTCTGTGTCTCCCTCTCTCTCTGCCCCTCCCCCGTTCATACTCTGTCTCTCTCTGTCCCAAAAATAAATAAACGGTGAAAAAAAAGTTAAAAAAAAAAAGAATTCTAGAGTTCTGTGAGTCCTGATTCATTGCTTTAAGAAGTTAATTGGACTCTGATAGTTTTTCTAAAAAATCAGTTTAGCATGTGAAATGCCATATCAGGGTTCCCAGTCATTTTAAAAATTCTAACAAGTGGTATATAAACAAGGATTTTAGCTTAATAGTGGAATACTATGTTGAAAAAACCATGGATTCTGAGAACAAACTGAGGGTTGATGGGGGGTGGGAGGGAGAGGAGGGTGGGTGATGGGTATTGAGGAGGGCACCTTTTGGGGTGAGCACTGGGTGTTGTATGGAAACCAATTTGACAATAAATTTCATACATTGAAAAAAATAAAAAAAAAAAACCATGGATTGTTGAAAAACAAAATTTTAGTATTAAGCTTAGCTTGTGTAGAGAAATGCAGTTCTAAAGTGTGTGTGTGTGTGTGTGTGTGTGTGTGTGTGTGTGTGTGTGTATGTTTTAAATTTCCATTTCATGGAGTGACCAATCAGAAATGATGGGATGAAAATTTACAGGAAAGAAAAGAAAATAAGGAAGCAGAACCACAAGAGGGTCATTTAGATTCAGTCAACCAAATGTGTATATTTACTTAATAAACTATGTTGAAGGCCTGTAATACTTAAGAATGCCATATGCATTTATGTATTTTTCAAATTTAATTCTTGTAACAACTTTATGAAGTAGGGATTTCCTATTTTACAGAAGAGGAAACTGAGCCTTAGGGAACTTAAGCACACCCAGCATCACATATTTAATAAGTTGTAGATTCAGTCCCTGCTCTTCTGTCTTCAGGAAAATTGTTTTTTCCCTACACTTTTGCATTTATAATTCTGGAATTCTCAAACATTGATTTAAATTGAGAAAATATCTTTATCTTATAGATGAAATATAAGGAAAAAAATACAGACAAGCATGGAAAGTGAAGACACAAAGAAGATACAAGGTGAGAAATTAATGGATTATATATCTGGAATTAATTTTACAATCTATTTGTAGGATATATTGCAGATTATCTCACAGGATCCAGGAAATTAAAGAATCATTCAACAATTTACATGCATATTTATTGTGCATCTACCCTGCATGTCACACTGATTTCAGGACACTGACATTCTGATGGGAATAAGGCATGCTGATAATTAGAATACCATATGATAGCCATTTTATTTTATTTTATTTTATTTTATTTTATTTTATTTTATTTTATTTTATTTTATTTTATTTTATTTT
>NW_024412421.1:18665494-18698396 GCF_014898765.1 Herpailurus yagouaroundi | reverse complement strand
TTATTTTATTTTATTTTATTTTATTTTATTTTATTTTATTTTATTTTTTTCCAACGTTTTTTATTTATTTTTGGGACAGAGAGAGACAGAGCATGAATGGGGGAGGGGCAGAGAGAGAGGGAGACACAGAATCGGAAACAGGCTCCAGGCTCCGAGCCATCAGCCCAGAGCCTGACGCGGGACACGAACCCACGGACCGCGAGATCGTGACCTGGCTGAAGTCAGACGCTTAACCGACTGCGCCACCCAGGTGCCCCTGATAGCCATTTTAATAGAGACATAGACAAGAATACTGGGAATCTGAGAGAACCACCATGACAGTATGCATGGAGGTATAGATTTTAGAGTTGTCCTTTGAAAGATGGAAATTAAATCCATGGACATGGAGGAGGTTAATCAGAAATATTAAATATTAAAAGAAGAAAAGGATGGGGAATGGTGTTCCTTAATGCACACCATCACATAAGAATTTGGCTGAGGAAGAGGGCCCTCAAAAAAAGACTGAGAAAAACATTTCTTTTTTTTTTTTTTAACATTTGTTTATTTTTGAAAGAGAAAGAGAGAGAGATAGAGCGTGAAAGGTGAAGGAGTAGAGAGAGAAAGGGAGACACAGAATCAGAAGCTGGCTCCAGGGCTCTGAGCTGTCAGCACAGAGCCCAACACGGGCTTGAACTCACAAACTGTGAGATCATGATCTGAGCTGAAGTCAGATGCTTAACTGACTGAGCCACCCAGGCATCCCAAAACATTTATGTATTTTTTTTTAATTTTTTATATTTTAGTTAATTAAATTTTTTAAAAATATTTTTTAACTTTTATTTATTATTGAGAGACAGAGCATGAGCAGGGGAGGGTCAGAGAGAGGAGGAGACACAGAATCCAAAGCAGGTTCCAGGCTCTCAGCTGTCAGCACAGAGCCTGACGTGGGACTCGAACTCAAACTGTGAGATCATAATCTGAGCCGAACTTGAATGCTTAACCGACTGAACCACCCAGGCACCCCTAGTTAATTAAATTTTTTTAATGTTTAATTTAGAGAGAGTGAGCACAAGTGGAAGAGGGGCAGAGAGAGAGGAATACACAAAATCCGAAGCGGGCTCCAGGTTCTGAGCTGTTAGCACAGAGCCTGACCTGGGGCTCGAACCTATGAACCATGAGATCATGACCTGAGCCGAAGTTGGACACTTAACCTACTGAACCACCCAGGCACCCCTATTTTAGTTAGTTAATATGCAGTGCAGTATTGGTTTCAGAAGTAGAATTCAGTGATTCATTACTTACATACAATACCCATTACTCATCACAAGTGCCCCACTTAATCCTCCTCACGCATCCAGCCCATCTCCTATGCAACTCCCTCCATCAACCCTCAGTTCTCTATCGTTAAGTCTCTTGTGGTGTGTTTCCCTTTCTTCTCCTCCCTCCCTCATATGTTCATCTGTTTTGCTTTTTAAATTCCACATATGAGTGGAATCATATATTTGTCTTTCTCTGATTGATTTATTTTACTTAGCATAATACATTCTGTCTAGCTCCATCCAAGATGTTACACATGACAAGATTTCTTTTTTTTTTTTTTTGATGGTTAAGTAATGTTCCATTATATATATGCCACATCTTTTTTATCCATTTATCAGTTGATAGACATTTGGGCTCTCTCCATAGTTTGATAGCTATTGTTGATAATGCTGCTGTAAACATTGGTGGGGTGCACATACCCCTTCAAATCTATAGTGTGAGAAAAACTTTTCAGGAAGGTGAATGGAGAGTCAGGAATGTGGAATTTTGGAAATCAGCTTTAGGAGAATACTTCCATGAGAGAGATTGCTTGAGCTATTCAGTGTCAAGTGTCCATAGATGATGACTGAATTGTCCGCTAGATTTTGTATTTAGGAGGCCATTTGTTTTATTAATAGTCAATTTAGTAGGGGTGCCTGAGTGGCTCAGTTGGTTAAGCATCCAACTCTTGGTTTTGTCTCAGGTCATGATCTCACGGTTCGTGGGTTTGAGCCCCGTGTCACGCTCTGCACTGCCAGTGTGGAGCCTGTTTGAAATTCTCTCTCTCCCCCATCCCCTCTGCCCCTTCTGTACCCCCCTCTTTCTCTCTCTCTCTCAAAATAAATAGATAAACTTAAAAAAAACAGTACATTTAATATATTTCAGCCCGATTGCAGTATATTGACGTTTAGGTGGGAAATAAGGATCTGGAGACATTATGAATACCTAACTCTTTTTTTTTCTTTTTTTTAAAGTTTATTTATTTTGAGAGAAAGAGAGAGAGAGAGAGAGTATGTGCAAGGGGAGGGGCAGAGAGAGAGGGAGAGAGAATTCCAAGCTGGCTCATAGAGCCTGATGTTGGGCTTGATCTCATGAACCTTGAGATCATGATCTGAGCTAAAATTTAGTGTTTTTTGCCCAACCGACTGAGCCACCCAGGTGCCCCAATACCTAACTCATCTTAAAAGCTTGACTGAAGAGAGGTGCCTGGGTGGCTCAGTTGGTTAAATATCCAACTCTTGATTTTGGCTCAGGTCATGATCTTATGGTTCGATTCATAGGATCGAGCCCCATATCAAGCTCTGCGCTGTTAGCACAGAGTCTCCTTGGGCCTCTCTTCCTGTCTTGCTGCCCCTCTTCCCACCCCTCAAAATAAATGAATAAACATTAAAAGAAAAACAACCAAAGTATACAATTCAGTTATTTTAAATATATTCACAGTTGTGCAACCATCACCACAATCAATTTTAGAACATTTTTATCACCCCCAAAGAAACCCTATGCCCTTTAGCAATCACACCCCCCTCCCAACTGTAGGCAATCACTAATCTATTTTCTGTCTCTGGACTTGCCTATTCTGGACATATAAATTGAATCATAGAATATGTGGGCTTTTGTGACTGGCTTCCTTCACTTAGTGTAATATTTTCTTTCTTTCTTTTTTTTAAATTTTTTTTTAACGTTTATTTATTTTTGAGACAGAGAGAGACAGGGCATGAACGGGGGAGGGTCAGAGAGAGAGGGAGACACAGAATCTGAAACAGGCTCCAGGCTCTGAGCAGTCAGCACAGAGCCCGACGCGGGGCTCAAAGTCACAGACAGTGAGATCGTGACCTGAGCCGAAGTCGGATGCTTAACCAACTGAGCCACCCAGGCGCCCCTTAGTGTAATATTTTCAAGAATTATTCAAGTTGTACCAGTATCTTCATTCCTTTTTATTGCCAAATAATATTTCATTGAATGGATATATCATATTTTGTTTATCCATTTAAGAGTTGGTGGAAATTTGGGTTTCCACTGTTTGGCAGTTACAAGTAATGCTGCTATGAATGTTCATGTGTAAGTTTTTGTGTGCCATAGGTTTTCATTTCTCTTGGGTATATATTTGGTAGTAGAATTGCTGAGTCTATGGTAAATTTATGTTTAGCCTTTTGAGGAATTGCCAGATTTTTGCCAAAGTGGCTGTACCATTTTATATTCCTGCAGCAATGTATAAGGGCCCCAATTTCTTCAGATCCTTGGTCAACACTTGACATAATCTGTCTTTTCGATTGTAGCCATCCTAGTGGATGTGAAGTGGTTTCTAATTGTGGTTCTGGTTTGTATTTCCTTAATGACTAATGCTGTTGAGCATCTTTTCATATACTTAATTGACCATTTGTGTATCTTTTTTGGAGAAATGTCCATTCTTTGCTTTTTAATTGGATTATCTTTTTATTATTGAGGTTTTAGAGTTCTTTATATGTTATGAACACAAGCCCCTTATCAGATACCTTATTTATAGGTATATTCTTCCCTTCCTTATATGTGAATTATCTTTTCACATTCTTTTTTTTTTTTTTTTAATTTTTTTTTTTCAACGTTTATTTATTTTTGGGACAGAGAGAGACAGAGCATGAACAGGGGAGGGGCAGAGAGAGAGGGAGACACAGAATGTGAAACAGGCTCCAGGCTCTGAGCCATCAGCCCAGAGCCTGATGCGGGGCTCGAACTCACGGACCGCGAGATCGTGACCTGGCTGAAGTCGGACGCTTAACCGACTGCGCCACCCAGGCGCCCCTCTTTTCACATTCTTAATGATATCTTTTGAAGCTCAAAAAATTTCAATTTTAAGTCCAATTTATCCAGTGTTCTTTTATTGCTTGTGCTTTTGTGTATATTCTTGAGTTTTTGTTTATTTTCTTCAGGAATTATTGAAGAAACTAGGTTTCATAGCCTGGGGAAGATAAAACTTGAATTGTTGATGTCATTAGGTGCTTTGGGAAGGGAGGGATTATAATAGAAAGTATCAAAATATGAGAGGGGAGTATAGGAGAGAATAGAGGAATACATAAAGAAGTTTCTTGTTTTCTTCAGTTGTGCCTAGAATTGAAAATCACTATGTTCCATCAAAAATCCTGTTTGGCATGTTGTTGCTGATGAGAGGTTTATTGATAACCCATACAGGCAAGCTAACCTTTTTACAGTTTCTATTAATGTAGAATAAGATCAATAAATGATTGCTGTTGCTTCAAGACAACTTAGTGATAACCTTTGTATTATGGTTTTTCACTAACAAATTGGGTCATGAATTATTTCATTAAACCAAATTGTCAGTTGAATTTCCTTTAAGAGGAAGACTAAATATTGACAATAAATCTAAGTTTCTTTTAGTGTGTTCCTCTGTACTTCTGTCCTGTCTTCATTCTTTATCTTTGAAAGCTTTATTTTTTTTTTGAAAAAAATTTTTCTATTAAAATTTTATTTAATGTTTTTATTTTACTTAGCACGTGAGCGAGCATGAGCGGGGGAGGGGCAAAGAGAGAGGGAGACACAGAATCTGAAGCAGGCTCTAGGTTCTGAGCTGTCAGCACAGAGCCCGACCCGGGGCTTGAACCCATGAACCGTGAGATCATGACCTGAGCCAAAGTTGGACACTTAACCAACTTGAGCCACCCAGGTGCCCCTATCTTTGAGAACTTTAAATGTTAATTCAAGCATTATGTCAAAATCTACATACAACTTAAAATCCTTAAAACCAAGGGAAGAAATTGTTTAAAGGGTATGGTAAAAAATTTTATGGGAAAATGATTATCTTTCATTTTTAGTTGCAAATAAATATTTCAAGTTTATATTTTGATAAGTCACACACACACACACACACACACACACACACACACACACACATCCATGCAAACAGTAGCAACAATCAGGATAGGGAATATAGCCTCATGCACCTTTATAATACTTCTTTTCGTCCCTTCCTTGACCCACTTTCCCCAAACGACCACTGATCTGCCTTCTGTTACTATAGAGTAGTTTAATTTTTTTTTCAGTACATGGAATAATACAGTACATATTCTTTGTGTGTGGTTTCTTTCCCTCAGCGTAATTATTTTGCGATTCATCCATGTTGTTGTGTATATCAATAGTTAATTCCTTTTTATTGCTAAGTAGTATTCCATTTTATGGTCATTTGTTTATCCATTCATCTGTTGATGGACATTTCAGTTGTTTTCAGTTTTTGGCTATTACATACAATGCTGCCATGAACATTTGTGTACAAGTCTTTGTAGGGACACATAACCTGCTTTCCTTTTGGGTAAATTCTTAGGAGTGAAATGGCTGGATCAAATGGTAGGTGTATGTTTAACAATTTATGAAACTGCTGAACTTTCAAAGTGGCTGTACCATTTTATGTATCCACCAGCAATATATGAGAGTTCCACTTCTTTTGCATCCTTGCCAAATATTGCATCCTTGAGCCCTGCTTTGGGCTCTGTGCTGACAGCTCGGAGCCTGGAACCTGCTTCAGTTTCTGTGTTCTCCTTTCTGTCTGCCCCTCCCCTGCTTGTGCTCTGTCTCTCTCTTTCTCTCTGTCTCTCTCCCCCAGAAATAAATACATTAATTTTTTTTAAAAGGAAAATACTGCTAAGAGAATGAAGTTTTAAATTTTGATGAAATATAATTTATTCATTATTTTTCTACAGATTGTATTAATAATACTGTGTCTAAGAAATTTTCATGTAAGCCCAAGTAGCAAAGTTTTTCTCCTGTGTTATCTTTTAAAAGTTTTATAGTTCCATATTTTACATTACATCTGAATCCCTTTTGAGTTACTTTTTGTATACGGTTTGATTCAAGTTTGGTTTGTTATGTTTTTGAATACAGATATCTGTTTGTTATAGCATCATTTGTTGGAAAGGCTTTCCTTTCTTCTCTGCATTGCATTTGTGCCTTTGTAAAAAATCAGCTATTCATATATGCATGAGTTTATTTTTGGGCTGCATTCTAGTTTATTGATCTATTTGTGTATGCTAATACAATACTATACTCTTTTGATTACTGTAGCTTTATAAGAAGTCTTGAAATCAGATAGTTTTAGTCTTCAAGCTTTATTCTTCTTTTTCAGAATTGTTTGGCTAATAGGTCCCTTGCATTTCCATATGAATTTGGGGTTCATCTTGTCAATTCATATTTTTAAAAAGTCTGCTGGGATTAAATTGAATCTATAGATCAATATGGGGGAATTGACATCTTAATATTTAGTCCTCCAGTCCATGAAAAAGGTGTTTCACTCCCTTTATTTCAGTCTTGTTTAATAATTCTCAGCAATATTTTTGAGGTTTTAGTATACATGTTGTTTATATCTTTTGTTAGGTATATCTCTAAATATTTCATATTTTTGATACTATTATAAATGGCATTGTTTTTAAACACCAATTTTCAATTACTTTACCGCAGGGACATAGAAATATAATTGATTTCTGTATGTTAAATGGATATGCTGAAATCCTACTATACTCCATTATTAGTCTTGTAGCTTTTTTGTAGATTCCATCGGGTTATCTATATAGAAGATCATGTTGCACATGAAGGCAGATAGTTTTACTACCTTCTTACCAATTTGAATGCCTTTTATTTCTTTCTCACTTGATGGCACTGGCTAGGTTCTCTAGTACAATATTAAGAGGAATGCTAAATAGAATGATACACTCCCCAGTATAATGTTAAACATCTCTGTCTTATTCCTGATCTCAGAGAGAAAGAATTCAGTCTTTCTCTATTAAGTATTATGTTTACTATAGGGCTTTTGTTTTGTTTTGTTTTGTTTTTGTGGATATACTTTTTCAGGTTGAGGAGTTTTTCTTCTATTCCAAGTTTGCTGAAATTTTTTTTAACTAGAAATGAGTGTTGGATTTTATCAAATGCTTTTTCTGCATTTGATAAAATGCAGGTGCTTTGATTTCTGCAGGTGCTTATTCTGCACCTCATTGAGGTGATCATATGGCTTTCCATGTTAGTTTATCACATTACATCAATTGATTTTTCAAATCTTAACCAACTATGCATTCTTAGGATAAACCCACTTGTTCATGATGTATTATTATTTAATATGTTGTTAGATTCGGTTTGCTAAAATTGTTTAGACTTTTTACATGAATGTTCATGAAGGATATTGGTCTGTAGTTTTTTTTCCTTTCTAATGGCTTTGGTTTCGGTATAAGGATAAGGCTAACCTCATAGAGCAAGTTGGGAAGCGTTCCTTCTCTCCAAACTTTTGGGGAAAGTTTGTGTAGAGTTGATATTACTTCTTCCTTAAACATTTGGGAGAGTTTACAAATGAAGCCATCTGAACTTGGAGGTTTCTTCACAGGAAGGTTTTTAAACTACGATTTCAATTTCTTTTATTATTATTTTTTTTTAATTTCTTTTTCAACATTTATTTATATTTGGGACAGAGAGAGACAGAGCATGAACGGGGGAGGGGCAGAGAGAGAGGGAGACACAGAATCAGAAACAGGCTCCAGGCTCCGAGCCATCAGCCCAGAGCCTGACGCGGGGCCCGAACTCACGGACCGCGAGATCATGACCTGGCTGAAGTTGGACGCTTAACCGACTGCGCCACCCAGGCGCCCCTTCAATTTCTTTTATAGATGTAGTACTATTTAGGTTGTCTGTTTCTTCTTGGGTGAGATAATTTGTATCTTCAAAGCAATTTGTTAATTTCACTTGTCCACTTCACCATTCAGCCATTGAATCTATAGATATGAAGTTGCACATAACATTATCTTTTGAATATTTATAGAATCTATGATGGTGCCTTATCTCTCATTCTGATATTTGTAGTTTGTGTCTTTGCTCCTTTCTCCTGATCAGTTTGTCTAGAGGTTTATCAGTTTTATTGATCTTCTCAAAAACCAGTTGTATTGTTTTCCTGCTTTCAGTATCATTGATTTTAGCTTTGATCTTTATTACCTTCCTTCTACTTACTTTGGGTTTAATTTACTGTTTTTATAGTTTCTTAAGGTTGAAGCTGAGGTCATTAATTTGAGACCTTTCTTCTTTTATAATATAAACATTTAGTGTTGTAAATTTCCTCTCAAATACTGTTGGTAGCATCCCACAAATTCTAATATGTTGTATTTTCATTTTCATTCACTTTATTTCTAAATGGCAGATATTTAAACCAGTGTAGCTTTATTTAAAGAGAATAATACTGCATTTGGATTTTCTGTTCTTCAAAAAAATTTTTTTAATGTTTTATTTGTTTTTGAGAGAGAGAGAGAGGGAGACACAGAATCCGGAGCAGGCTCTGGGCTCTGAGCTGTCAGCACAGAGTCTGCGCGGGGCTTGAACTCACAAACTGCAAGATCACAACCTGAGCTAAGTTGGATGCTTAACTGACTGAGCCGCCCAAGCACCCCATGGATTTTCTATTCTTATATTTCATGTGAGAGGAAAATCAAATAATTACAAGAAGTTCATTTCAAGTACTTTTATTTAAGCAACATCTTTCTTTTTTTTTTTTTTTTATCTTTACTGTTGGATAGATTATAAAAGGAATATGTACTCATTATCTTGAAAACAGACATCATAAATATATGTATTTAAAAAGTGAAATTTAAAAAGTGAAATTTAAATGGTTAGTTTTTGAAAGATAACACTTGGTTTAAAAAAGTGAAATTTTTGTTCTTTAGAAATGAAGACTGATCTGAACTTACTATTGGAGTGTCTGAAGTATCAAATGGACAACCCTTTTTCACAAAAGGAAGCTTTGGTCACTATTCATTCAATTTGTCAACAAAACAGTAAGATGTGATAGTGAAGTTTTATCTGTGATTGTAGTTCTTTAGTATTTTGAAATATGAAATATGCATAGCTCTTTTTCTTCAACTCACTCTACTTGTTATGTTACTATATTCATGTGATTTATTTTCTCCTTAAAAGAATCATAGTATCATTTATGTTCTGTTTTGTCTGCACATCTTGTAGGTAATGCAGGTGTTTACTTTCGAGAAATTGGTGGTTTGATGTTTGTAAGAAATCTTGCAAAGTCAAGTGAACATAGCATGGTAAAAGAAGCAGCCTTATATACATTAGGAGCTGTTGCAGAACAAAATGGTAAAATATGAAAACTTTTTTTCATTATCCTTCAAGCATCGTGTTATATTTTAACAGACTACTAAAAAGTAATTTTAGGGGTGCCTGGGTGGTTCAGTTGGTTAAGCATCCAACTTTGGCTCAGGTCATGATCTCCCAGTTCCTGAGTTTGAGCCCTGCATTGGGCTCTGCACTGACAGTGTGGAGTCTCCTTGGGATTATCTCTCTCTCCCTCTCTCTGTCCCCTCCCCCACATGCATTCTTTCTCTCTCTCTTTAAATAAAGAAACTTCGGGGTATCTGAGTGGCTCAGTCAGTTAAGTGTCTGACTTTAGCTCAGGTCATGATCTCGCGGTTCATGAGCTCAAGCCCCATGTCGGGCTCTGCGCTGACAGCTCAGATCCTGGAGACTGCTTCAGATTGTTTCTCTCTCTCTTTCTCTCTCTCTGCCCCTCCCCCACTCATGCTCTGGCTGTCTCTCAAAAAATAAACATTAAAAAAAGATCTTTTTCACATTGATTTAAGATACTATTTGTACTTCATGAATTTGCATATGCATATATGTATCTTTGATTTTTCTTTTAAGTTCATTATATATCTAAGTACTTGAATCAAAAGACGAAGATAACCTACAACATCTTGTGTATAGAAAAATATACTCTAGGTATAGAAATTCATGTTGGTCAAAACATTTTTCTGTAGTATAGCCAAGATGAAGTTGAATCTCAAGTTTTAGTTTGTCAAACAACTTTCTATCCTTAAATTTTCATCCATTAAATATTTCTTCATCATTTGGTAAGAACCAAGCTATGTGCTAGTCATTGGGATAAATAAGACATTGTCTTTGCCTTTGAGAGAATGTCCAATAGCTGGTTCTAAATACTGGATCAAATACTAATTATACCTCTGTGTTCAAATTATTACCTTTTTAAAGATTTTATTTTTTTAAAGTTTATTTTTTTTAATAATTTATATACCCTCAAACTCACAACCCCAAGATCAAGGATCACATGCTCTTCAGACTGAGCCAGCCAGGTGCCCCCTCAAATTATTATTCAAACAAAAATTTTTTAATGTTTATTTATTTTTGAGAGAGAGAGAGCATGAGCGGGGGAGGGAAGAGAGAGAGGGAGACTCAGAATCTGAGGCAGGCTCCAGGCACCACACTGTCAGCACAGAGCCCAACGCGGGACTCAAACCCACGAACCATGAGTTCATGACCTGAGCCAAAGTCGGATGCTTAACTGACTGAGCCACCCAGGCACCCCTCAAATTATTTTTTGAAAATTCTGTTTATTGCATTATTATAACGCACACACACACATACACATATACACACACCTACTGTCAGGTATCATGTTTGCTTTTTGGAAAGATATTTTTATTTTTAGAAAGTCCTTAATAGCACAAGTATCATTTGTCTCTATTTTCTAAAGCAGGTTTATGAATTTTCTAAAAGTTTTCTCTTGGGGCGCCTGGGTGGCGCAGTCGGTTAAGCGTCCGACTTCAGCCAGGTCACGATCTCACGGTCCGTGAGTTCGAGCCCCGCGTCAGGCTCTGGGCTGATGGCTCAGAGCCTGGAGCCTGTTTCCGATTCTGTGTCTCCCTCTCTCTCTGCCCCTCCCCCGTTCATCCTCTGTCTCTCTCTGTCCCAAAAATAAATAAAAAATGTTGAAAAAAAAAATTAAAAAAAAAAAATAAAAAATAAAAAATAAAAGTTTTCTCTTGCTATGTTTTGTTACTTACTCATCTTAAATTTTTTTTTTATGTTTTAATTTTTTTTTAGTTAGGTTTTTATTAGAAATTCTAAGGGATTGTGCACATGTTGTAGCACCTCAATCAAGTATACTTCTGATTAAGATACTGCTTTTTAAAAAAATTTTTTTAATGATTTATTTATTTTGGGGCGCCTGGGTGGCTCAGTCGGTTGGGCGTCCGACTTCAGCTCAGGTCATGATCTCACGGTCCGTGAGTTCGAGCCCCGCGTCAGGCTCTGTGCTGACAGCTCAGAGCCTGGAGCCTGCTTCAGATTCTATGTCTCCCTCTCTCTCTGACCCTCCCCTGTTCATGCTCTGTCTCTCTCTGTCTCAAAAATAAATAAACATTAAAAAAAATTTTTTTTTTTCATTAAAAAAATGATTTATTTATTTTTGCGAGAGACAGAGACAGAATGTGAGTGGGTTAGGGGAGGAGAGAGAGGGAGACACAGAATCTGAAGCAGGCTCCAGGCTCTGAGCTCTCAGCACAGAGCCCGACACAGGGCTCAAACGCATGAGCTGTGAGATCACGACCTGAGCTGAAGTCAGACGCTCAACTGACTGAGCCACCCAGTCGGCAACTTTATATTTTGTTTAGCATACTTACAACTTGTGCTAATGCATAGAAATTGAAATTATATTTTTTTTATTTTTCAGTTTACTGTCAGCAGACTTTGTGCACTTCAGAATTGTTTGAAGACTTAACTTGGTTCTTATCTAATAATGATTCAAACACAAATTTGAAAAGAATGTCTGTCTATGTCATATTGGTGCTGGTTTCAAATAATAGTAAGTACATTCTTGTATGTTGCAGAAACATTTAAAAATAATAAATTGAAATAGTTGTTCCTTTTATATCAGTGTCTTTTAAAATATCTCACTAACTTCCGAGAACTACCAGCTTTATTTATTTATTTATTTATTTATTTTTAATTTTTTTTTAACGTTTATTTATTTTTAAGAGACAGAAAGAACAGAGTGTGAGCAGGGGGAGGGCAGAGAGAGGAAGACAAAATCCAAAGCAGGCTCTGGGCTCTGAGCTGTCAGCACAGAACCCGACACGGGGCCCTAACTCACGGACTGAGAAATCATGACCGGAGCCAAAGTCAGACACTCAACTGACTGAACCACCCAGGTGCCCCTGAGAACTACTAGCTTTAAAGAAAAGAGAATAGCATATATTGTTTGATGTTTATTAATTTTAATAAATAGTAAAGTGATTTGTGTTACTTAAATAACATTAAAAAAAGAACAGCTTTAAAAGCAAAAGAGACATTTGATGATTAGTTTGATTTTCCACTGAATTAGCCATTTAGTTACAGTGTTTACTATATCAGCCAACAATGGCCTAAAATTTCATGTAGCTTGTGGCTAAAATTTTGTTTCTTTTTTGGAGGAAATTTGAATGCTGTCATTCTATAAGCGTAGGTAATGTATTTTCCATAATAGTTGTGATTACAGATTTTTATCTACTGTAATTCTCTGTTATACTTAGTACTACTTTAAAGTGATTAAAAGTTATTTATTAGAAATATTACTTAAATGTTTTTCATTTCTACAAAATTTTTAAAAAAAATTTTTTTTAACGTTTATTTATTTTTGAGACAGAGAGAGACAGAGCATGAACAGGGGAGGGTCAGAGAAAGGGAGACACAGAATCCGAAACAGGCTCTAGGCTCTGAACTGTCAGCACAGAGCCCGACGCGAGGCTCGAAGTCACGGACCATGAGATCATGACCTGAGCCGAAGTCGGACGCTTAACCGACTGAGCCACCCAGGCGCCCCTCTACAAAATTATTTATAAGCAAAAGTCATATTTGTGTGCTAATATGGCTGTTTTTTTAAGGGACTGGACAGACACTTGTGAGAGAAACAGGTTGTATTACAGTTCTGACACAGTTGTTCAGGTAAATAAATATAAATTTCTTGTTATTATTCACTACTTAAGACTTTAACTCATTTGTATTAATTTGCTTCTTTTTTTTTTTAACCAAATAGGACAGTTCTTTCAAAATATGAGTTGAATTTGTCAGATAAAAATGTTTTCCAGAGTTATCAGTTATGGTCTTCAGTGTGTAGTACTTTATGTGTCTGTGTCAACAATCCTCAAAATGGTAATTATCTCAAATATTTAAATATTAAAATAAAATAAAAACAAATGAACTGATGTTTTCCAAATATATTAAAACACAAGTGACTTTGTGTCTTCTTTCAGATGAAAATCAGATGCTTTGCTGTTCACTTTTTCCACATGCTAATGACTGGCTAATAAACTGCATCACACCTGAGGTAATTCGCCCTGTTTGCTCATTTATTGGGCTTACTCTTGCAAATAACAGTAAGTATTCATTAATGTCTAGTTACACTTGAAGAAACATATTTCAAAGCATAACAGAAACCTATTGAGTTAATTATTGAATTAATTGAATTAATGGAGTAATTTTATTATAGTAAGTTGGGTTATTTTGAATGCATTTAGACTACTGCAGATGGGAAAATCTTGAAAGGAGACATTGTTAGGAAGATGATTGGGAAACTGGAGGTAGCAGCATAGTTTTGAATCTCCCCAGATAGCCTCATAAAGCAGAACAACTAGACAGCAAAACTAAAACCCGACAGAGGGTGTTCTCTGACTAAATAGAATTAAATTATAAATGAATAAAAATCAAACATCTAGAAAAGTCCCAAATATCTGAAAATTAAACAAGTCCATGCTAAAACAAAGACCAAAAACAAGAATAACCACAAAACCATGAGTAGAAAAAAATAAATGATAAAGAAATTAGAAATGTTTTTAACTGAATGATAGTGAAAACACAACATGAAAAAACTGGGTTGCTGTGGGGCACCTGGGTGGCTGAGTCGGTTAAGTGCCAACTCTTGATTTCAGCTTAGGTCATGATCTTACGGTTCATGAATTTGATCCCCACTAGTATGGATCCTCCTTGGGATTCTCTCCCTCTGTCTCTGCCTCTCCCCCACTCATGCTCGTGCACCTTCTCTCTCTCTCTCCCAAAAATAAGTAAATAAACTTAAAAAAAAAACTGGGTTGCTGCAAAAGCAGTGTTTGGAAGGAAATTTTTCGCACTATAGTTTGCATAAGGAAAGAAGAAAGGTCTCAAATCAATTTATATTTGTTTCCACCTAAGAAACTAGAAAATAAACCAAGTTTAACTCAAAGAAGGAAATAATAAAGAGAATATCAGAAACCAATGAAATAGAAAAATAACACAGCAGGGGAAAATCAGTGAAGCCAAAAGCTGATTCTTTAAAAAGATCAATAAACGGATCCTTTAGCCAGACTAACTACAAAATAAAAAAAGAAGGCCCAAATTACTAATATCATGAATAAGAAGTGACATCACTCTAGATCTTAACAGGTATTAGGATACTAAAGGAATAATAGAAACAACTTTATGCTACTAAATTTGACAACCATCAGGAACTAGACAAATTCTTTGAAAAACACCAACTCAGAAGAAATAGATACCTTCCAGGGGGACCTGGGCGGCTCAGTCAGTTGAGTGTCTGTCTCTTAATTTTGGCTCAGGTCATGATCTCAGGATCTGGAGTTTGAGCCCTGTATTGGGCTCTCTGCTGAGCCTGGGAGCCTGCTTAAGATTCTCTCTCTGCCCCTCTTCCCTGCTCATGTGCATGCACTCTCTCTCTAAAATGAAAAAGAATAGATAATTTTAATATTATTGTATGTATTAAAGAAGTTGAATATGTAGTTTAAAACCTAAAACAGGAATTTCCAGGCCCTGATGGCTTCACTGGCGAATTATACCAAACATTTAGAGAGAAAAAAAAAATCTACATTAATTTCCAGGAAATGGAAGTACAAGATATACCTCCCAACACATTTTAAAAGGCCAGAATTATTCCCACACTAGAGCTTGAAAAAGACATTACAAGAGGGGTGCCTGGGTGGCTCATTCAGTTAAGCGTCCGACTTTTGTTTTTGGCTCAGGTCATGATCTCATAGTTCATGGGATTAAGCTCCTTGTCAGGCTCTGTGCTGACAGTGAGGAGACTGCTTGGGATTCTCTCTCCCCCTCTCTCTGCCCTTTCCCAATTGTGCACTTTATCTCTCTCAAAATAAATAAATATTAAAAAACATTTTTTTTACATGTTTATTTTTGAGAGACTAAGAGAAAGCAAGTGGGGGAGGGGCAGAGAGAGGAGGGAGGCACGAAATCTGAAGCAGGCTCCAGGCCCTGAGCTGTCAGCACAGAGCCTGACACGGGGCTCAAACCCATGAACTGTGAGATCATGACCTGAGCTGAAGTCATACACTTAACCAACTGAGCCATCCAGGCACCCCAATAAACAAACTTTTTTTTAAAAAAGAAAAAGACATTACAAGAAGACTATATATGAAGAAGGATGCAAACATCCTTAAGAAAATATTAACAAATCAGTGGTGCCTGGCTGGCTCTGTTGGTAGAGCATGTGACTCTTGATCTTGGGTCATAAGTTCAAACCCCATGATGGGCACAGAGCTTATTTAAAAAAATTTTTTTTTACGGACTTCAAGCTATATTACAAAGCTGTAATCATCAAGACAGTATGGTACTGGCATAAAAACAGACACTCAGATCAATGGAACAGAATAGAGTACCCAGAAATGGACCTACAAACGTATGGCCAACTGATCTTTGACAAAGCAGGAAAGAATATCCAATGGAATAAAAACAGTCTCTTCAGCAAGTGGTGCTGCGAAAACTGGACAGCAACATGCAGAAAAATGAACCTGGACCACTTTGTTATAACACACACACAAATAAACTCAAAATGGATGGAAGATCTAAATGAAAGACAGGAAGCCATCAAAATCCTTGAGGAGAAAGCAGGCAAAAACCTCTTTGATCTTGGCCGCAGCAACTTCTTACTCAACATGTCTCCAGAGGTAAGGGAAACAAAAGCAAAATTGAACTATTGGGACCTCATCAAAATAACAAGCTTCTGCACAGTGAAGGGAACAATCAGCAAAACTAAAAGGCAACCAACAGAATGGGAGAAGATATTTGCAAATGACATATCAGATAAAGGGTTAGTGTCCAAAATCTATAAAGAACTTACCAAACTCAACACCCAAAAAACAAATAATCCAGTGAAGAAATGGACAAAAGACATGAATAGACACTTCTCCAAAGAAGACATCCACATGGCCAACTGACACATGAAAAAATGCTCAACATCATTCATCATCAGGGAGATACAAATCAAAACCACAATGAGATACCACCTCACACCTGTCAGAATGGCTAACATTAACAACTCAGGCAACCACAGATATTGGCAAGGATGCAGAGAGAGAGGATCTCTTTTGCACAGCTGTTGGGGATGCAAACTGGTGCAGCCATTCTGGAAAATGGTATGGAGGTCTCTCAAAAAATTAAGAATAGAACTACCCTATGATGCAGCAATTGCACTACTAGGTATTTATCCAAGGGACACAGGTATGCTCTTTCGAAGGGGCACATGCACCCCAATGTTGATAGCAGCATTATCAACAATAGCCAAAGTATGGAAAGAGCTCAAATGTCCATTGATGGACACATGGATAAAAAAGATGTGGTATATATATATACAATGGAGTATTACTCAGCAATCAAAATGAATGAAATCTTGCCATTTGCACCTACGTGGATGGAACTAAAGGGTATTATGCTAAGTGAAATTAGAGAAAGACAAATATCATATGACTTCACTCATATGAGGAATTTAAGGTACAAAACCGATGAACATAGGGGAAGGGAAGCAAAAATAATATAAAAACAGGGAGGGGGGATGAAGCCTAAGTGACTCTTAAATATGGAGAACAAACAGGGTTACCGGAGGGGTTGTGGGAGGGGGAGATGGGCCAAATGGGTAAGGGGCATTAAGGAATCTACTCCTGAAATCACTGTTGCACTATCTGCTAACTAACTTGGATGTAAATTTAATAAATAAATAATTTTTTAAATAAAAAAATTAAAAAAACATTGGGGTGCCTGGTTAGCTCAGTTGGTTAAGCATCCTCTTGATTTTGGCTCAGATCGTGATCTCACGGTTTGTGAGGTCAAGTCCTGCATCATGCTCTTTACTGGCAGTGCAGAATCTGCTTGGGATTTCTCTCTCTCCCTCTCTCTCTGCCCCTCCGCCACTCTGTCTTTCTCAATAAATAAATAAACATTCTTTTAACATAAAAAATATTAAATCCAGTAACATATAGAAAAGGTAATATATTATGACCAAGTGGCATTTATCCTAGGAATGCAAGATTGGTTCAACATTGGAAAATTCACCATTTTCACAGGCTATGACAGAAAAGAAAAACTATATGATGATCTAAAAAGATACAAGAAAAGCTTTTACATAGTTCAGTATGTATTTATGACAAAAACTTTTGGTAAACTAGGAATAGACAGAACTTCTCAATGTGATAAAGGGCCTCTACAAAACACTACAGCTAGCGTATTTAATGGTGAAAAACTTAATCCCCTCCTCCTTCCCCACTCTGCCAAGATTGGAAAAAAAATGATAGCCACTCTCATTAGTTTAAGATTTTCCTGGGTATTTCAGCCAGTGAAATAAGGCAGGAAAGTAAAAACGCATAGAGATTGAAAAGGAAGAAGAAAATACAGTGTTTATTCATAGCTGACACGATTGTCTGAAGAATCGAAAATAAAGTTGTAGGAATGAATAAATGATTTTAGCATGGTTGTAGGATCCAAGGTCACATACAGAAATAAACTGTATTTCTAAATAGTAGCAAGGTGGCTCAGTCAGTTGAGCGTCTGAGTCTTGATCTTAGCTCAGGGCTTGATCTCAGCGTTGTGAGTTCGAGCCTGAAGTTGGACTCCATGCTGGGTGTGAAGCCTACTTAAAAAACAAACAAACAAACAAACAAAAAAACTAGGGATAAATTTAATGATATCTGTGCAATGTCTATATGCTTAAAAATATGAAACTTTGCTGAGATAAAGAAAACCTAGGTTAATGGGAGATACCCTACACTCATGGATTGTAATGCTCAGTATTATTAGAATGTCACTTCTGAATTTCATTTCTGGATTCAAGACATTCCCCCTCAAAATACCAGCAGGCATTGCTGTAGAAATTGGTGGACAAGCTGATTCTAAAATTTACATGGAAATGTAAAAGGGCCAGGATAGTCGAAACTTTTTGAAACAGGTCAAAATTATGGGATTTATATAACTTGATTTCAATACTTATTATACAGTAATCAAGAAAGTGTGGCGTTGATGTAAGTGTAGACATATTAGGTCAATGCAGCAAAATAGCCCATATATAGACCCATACATAGATAGTTGTTGATTTTCTACAAAGGTGCCATAATAATTCCATGTGGGAAAAGATAATCTTTTCAACAAATGGTGCTGGAAAGAGTGGATATCCATACACAATATGAATCTCAACCCTAATTTTACACTGTATACAAAAATGAACCTGAAATGATCCATAGACCTAAATGTAAGAACTAAAACTTCAAAACTTCTCGACGAAAACAGGAGCAAATCTTCATAACTTGGGAGAAGACAAAGCTTTCTTAGAACACAGAAAGTATGAGCCACTAAAGAGAAAATGATAACTTGGACTTCACTGAAATTAAAAGCTGAAAAGGAAAGCCATAGACTGGGAGAAAATATCTGTGAAATGTACGCCTGGTAAAGAACTTACACCTAAGATCTATAGAGAATTCTTACAAATCAGTAGGACAAAAAAACAACCTAATGATTAAAAAAAAGAGGCAAGATTTGGTCAGATATGTCACCAAAAGAGATATGAATATTAAATTATACATAAGCATTGAAAAAATGTTTGAAAAGATATTCAGAATTATTGTTATTGGAGAAATCCAAACTAAAACCCAAAGGATACCACTACACACTCACTGCAATGGCTGAAAGGGGAAAGGCTAGTAATATTAAATGTTGATGAGGTTGTGGAACAACTAGAACTTTCTCACATGTTGTTGGTATATTTCTGTATTCACACATTTAAAGCAAATAGTCATGTTTCACATGCAAAGGAACTTAGCTCTATAATTCCAAAAATTGGATTCTCTCCATGATGCTTTGACATTTCCTTTTTATCTAAGAGTCAACTTGGATGAATAATAATTTTAGAACCTCATTACTGTCAGCAAACTGGTATGAAATATAAGATGAAATTTGAAATATTCAGCATACAAGTGTAGACTAGGATGTTCTTGTGTTTATAAATTTTTATTACATGGGCCATAACTAGAAATCATGGTAATACAGTGCCATTTTCATTTAAGCATTTAAAAATACTTCCTAGGGGTACTTGGGTGACTCATTTGGTTAAGGGTCTGACTCTTGGTTTCAGCTCAGGTCATGATCTCACGGTTTGTGGGTTCGAGCCCCATGTCAGGTCTGTGCTGCAGGTGCAGATCCTCTTTGGGATTCTTCTCCCCCCCCTCCCCCCCGCCTCTTCCCTGTTCATGCATGCATTCTCTCTCCTTCTCCCCCCATAAAACAAATAAATATAAAAATAAAAATACTTCTTTTTTCAAGAATTTTTTTTTAATGAAAATATTTTGCAGTAAAGAAACCTGTTTTGGAGTCTCCATAATATCGAAAATGTTTGCTTATCCTTTGATAACATTTCCTAACAGTTCCTTTCCCAAATGTAGAAAATTCTGACCATGATGTTTTTTTAGATTAAGATCTTTGTGTTTTGTTGAACAATACAAAAAGTAATTTTTTTGTTTAAATCATCTTGGCTCAATTTGTAGTACTAGGGTATACTGGGAAGAAGGTTCGTGGCAGAATTATAATCATTAATCCATGTATCCATTTGTTATAAGCCCACTGCTGGGATAGGGGCTGTAGAGACTGTTGAATACACAGACCCATGGGATACTTTCCCATCAGAATCATTTTCAAAGGGGGAACAAGACACTTCGACTTTTCAAAAATGTATTTTTCACTGAGTCTTTGCTTGGAATAGTTGTTATGACTCTCAATAGTATGTTATAATTTTATGTTCTAAGAACTAAAACAATTAGGCTTAAATAAGATGGATAAAATATGTGTTCTTTTGGAATAGTTAAATTACTTTGCCCTTTGTAGATTCGAGCAATCTAAGGAATGAGTTAAGTTGGAATTCAGAAAATAGGCAGCTTGCTAATTGCAATATCACACTAAATGAATTAATCTATTCTTCATAGCTCTATTGAAGGACTTGAGTTTACTAATGCCATTCTTGCAAGATATACCAGTTCTTGCTAAATAAGAAAGATATCTAACACAAGAGAAACACTGTACTGTATGTGTAGTTGTTCCATGTGAAAGTGCATTTCTTACTTAAGTAAATGACCTATTTTATGATTAAAGGTAAAGATTAGATTTTTTCATTCTTTAATTTTGGGATTTTTAGTACTTGAAAAAGTCAAGTTAATGTCATATTTAGTGCAAAATAATTGAATGGAACCATACACTTGTTTGCGATATTAATAGTCTTGCTACTTTATTCCTTAAGCATTTGTTCAGAAATACTTTATATCTGTGGGTGGACTGGATGTATTGTCTCAAGTTCTTGTGCAACTGGAATCTGATTCACACAAGACTGTTTCCAGTGCTAAGCTTGCAGTGGTGGTGACAAAGACAGTGGATGCGTGTATTGCTGATAATCGTGAGTAAACATGCTTAGTAATTTTTATATAATTGCGTTTTGTTTGAATTCAACATGGTAGGTGTTGAAATGGTAGATGGAACACAAACATGGTTTGGACTTCCAGTTTCTCACATGTGGGAGGAATCTTAAAACTTATCTAGTCCAACTCCTTGTTTTCCCATGAAGGTTATGACTTCCCTAAGGGTTCAAAACTAGGACTTCCGACTTTGTCTAATGATAGAATCAAGATAAGATTCTGTTATTTCTAAACCTTTGTTTCAACAAAAGAGCAATATTAAGTTAAAAACTTTAAGTTAGAAATGGACATTTGGGAAACATAAGGAATGGAAAACCCAATTTATAGGTTTTTAAAAATTATATAAAGAATTAAGTTATGCTTCTTTCTAATAAGTATGAGGTCTGACTTACCCAACCATAACTAGTGTGTGGCAGACTCAGACTTGAACCCATGGCTGCTTCTCACATGTACAGACACTGAGGAATGATAGTCTGTAAATCTCCGTAATAACCAATGCTTTTAACATTCACAAAAAACTGAAAAATAAGTAGGTGATTTTTAAAAAATCAGTTATTATTTTTTTTATTTTGACTTGTTTTATTTTTTATTTTTTTAAATATACATCCAAATTAGCATATAGTGCCACAATGATTTCAGGAGTAGATTCCTTAATGCCCCTTACCCATTTAGCCCATCCCCCCTCCCACAACCCCTCCAGTAACCCTCAGTTTGTTCTCCATATTTATGAGTCTCTTCTGTTTTGTCCCCCTCCCTGTTTTTATATTATTTTTGTTTCCCTTCCCTTATGTTCATCTGTTTTGTCTCTTAAAGTCCTCATGTGAGTGAAATCATATGATTTTTGTCTTTCTCTGACTAATTTCACTTAGCATGATGCCCTCCAGTTCCATCCACGTAGTTGCAAATGGCAACATTTCATTCTTTTTGATTGCCAAGTAATACTCCATTGTACATATATACCACATTTTCTTTATCCATTCATCCATCGATGGACATTGGGCTCTTCCCATACTTTGGCTATTGTTGATAGTGCTGCTATAAACATGGGGGTGCATGTGTCCCTTTGAAACAGCACACCTGTATCCCTTGGATATATGCCTAGTAGTGCAATTGCTGGGTCATAGGGTAGTTCTATTTTTAGTTTTTTTGAGGAAACTCCATACTGTTTTCCAGAGTGGCTGCACCAGCTTGCATTCCCAAAGATCAGCTTTTAAGGGCCTGCTATGTGCTGGGCTCTTAGTGAGCTCTAGAGACACAAAAATGATTAAGACCTAGTACCTTGAAGAATTTACAACCTTACTATTGATATCAGTATTGTTAGACACTGGGTGAACTCTGTTAAAAATGCTGTTAGGAGAAGTATAACAAAATGGCAGCTTCTTGAATTTTGTTATATCTCACTGTGACAGCTACAGGGATGCTTCACTGTGTCATTAACATTAGAACCATGGCAGTTAATAATGTATTTCAGTTATGGGCAGGAGTTAGTTACATAGGAAGGTCTATAGTCCATCTAGATAAGAACAGGTGTATAAGGTGAGAGTAAGCATATTCAGCTTTTAGGGAGGTAATATTATTACTTCATACTCACAGCATTATGCAGGATAATTGAGAAGAAACCATTCTTCATAAAATAGGCTTTAGTAAACTGTCCCTATCTTGGGAAATGGGATTAATGAGGACTATGTAAGTCACCATATTATTACAATGTATTTATTTATATACACATACACATACATATTAGATATTATATGAGCTATGAATATTAGATATTATATAGTTATGAGATCATTCTCCCAGGATAAGATCTGACATATAGTGTATATATATATATATATATATATAATATATATATATATATATATATATATATATATATATATAGTTATGAGTTTGAAGTTTATACTTTTTTCCCTCTATTTTATACTAATAGCTACTTTTGGAGTAATACTATCCAAGTATCAGATTGTTTCAAAACTTCTGACATTACTGCTTCATGAAAGTCTGGATTCAGGAGAAAAATTTAGCATCATACTTACTCTTGGTCATTGCACAGAGGATTGTGGTAAGTATTAAATTTATTCAGTGTGCTTATTAGAACAGTGGAGTGGAAATCCACTTTTGTTTTTTTTCCCTCATTTTCATGTGAAAGGCTTAAAAGTACTGCCTTTCTCCAAGTCATTCAGGCCCCAAGCTAGTCATTTTGCTCTTCATCCTTCTTCATCCATATTCTTCCTTATCCCTTTCTGCCCAGTTCCAATTTAGGCCCTTAGCCCCTCAACATCTTTCACCAATGTTATTGGAATAGATTTCTCCTTGTGTTCCCTCTCTCGTATCTCCATTTTTCAATCCACTCTTACACTGCTGCACAGATCCAATCCTGTTCTCCCTTACTGAAAACCTTTGAAAGTCCTTTCTTTCTCTACTTATCACTCTTTTTTCTCCTCCTCTTCCATTTTCCTCCCTCTTTCCAATCTTCTCCTGCTCTCTCTCTGTCCATTTTCCTCTTTTTCAACCCTTTCTACATTCCTCGCTCTCTCTCCTTGCAATCTCTTCTCTCCTCTTTGCTCCCTGCTCCACTTTTCCATTCTCCTTGCTTTGCTGTCTCTTGCTTAGGATTTACTATCTTCTACTCTCATTTTTGATGTATTTTCCAGAGGAAAATCAGTATGACCTTTTTAAAAACAATGGGCTTCCACTCATGATACAAGCCTTAACTGAATCACAGAGTGAGGAACTAAACAAAGCTGCCACTTTTGTGCTTCACAATTGCAAAAAAATTAGTAAGTATATTGTTACTTTAAAAAAATATCAAAGTTTATGAAAGGGAATTTGTATCTGCTGAATGAGCCAAACCCCTTAAGGTCCCCAGGCTCTTCTTACATTTGAAAAGCAGAGTATATGATTTGGACATGACTAGAGTGTTTCATCATATTAAAAATCTATCTGGAAGAGAGCAACAATATAGAGAATTTACTTATTTTATGCATTGTGGACAAATTTAGTTGTAGGACTTAAACTTGAGGTCTACAGGTGACTTATGGTTAAATTATAAAGTACATTTCATTTATTTTAAAAACTGAGTGCCTTTTATTTGCCAGGCACTCTGCTAGGTTTTAGGGATACAATGATTAAGAAACAACAGTCTGCACTCATAGAGCTTAGTTTAACTAGATAAACAGGTAGTCATTAATAATCTCAAAAATGAATGAATTGTTATATATTAACCTAAGGGCTAGGAATGGATGGAGCAATAGAGCTTAGAGAGCATAGAACAAAAGACTGTGTTTTAGACTTGGAGCAGAAAAGGCTTTGGAAGAAGTGATTCTTGAGCTGAGATCTGAATATATAGCATTAACTAGGTGAAAAGAAGGGAATTTGTTATGGCAAATGTCTCAGGTATGAGCAACAGTGAGGCACAAAGACCCTGTGCCAGGAGGGAGCATGCATTGAAGGATTAATGGCCATTGAATTAGTCTTCATGGAAGAAAAATTGCTGCTGCAAAATGCAAAAAGAAAACTTAAAAGATTATAGGAAGGAACCACTCTATGAAAGCTGTTGAAAAAAAACTACTTTAAAACCAGTATCCATATACCTGAGGGTGTTCATGTATCTGGCATAACATATTTTCATGATACTCTTTCTCCTATAAGTCTGCAGATTAAAGTCTAATTTATGACTGGGGCTTGGGCCTCTGCCTAGCACTGGCTTTGTGTTTATTTTCTATACCATTTAGACAGTTAATTTAGTCTAGATGGGCCAAATTTAGAGAAGGGGGTGTGGGGCATGAGGTTGTCTGTATTTAGTGTTAAAATTACATTTAAAGTGTAAAAAAAACATTTCCAGTAATGGATAAATTAACTATTTTTTCCCATATTATGAAGCTGAAAAATTATGTCCAAGTCTAGGAGAATATTCTTTTGATGAGAATGAAAAACAATTAGAAGACATAAATATGAAAGAGAAGAATCTTGAAGAGTACTGGAAGAAAGCAAAGGAAATTCTACACAGAATAGAACAGCTTGAAAGAGAAGGAAATGAGGTGGGGTTTTTTTGTTTCAAAGAATATAGAACTTTTTTCAAGGTTTTTTGTTTTGTTTTTTCAGTAGAGGTTAGAGGGTAAAATATTTTTCCTGCTAAGTTATTTTTTAAGTTTTATTGGTTTTAAATTCAAAATTAAGTAGTGATACTTGAGTAACCATCTTTGAGCACAGAAAGAAAAGATTTTTAAGAAATGGAAATGATGACTGAAAAAATAAGAGACACGGAAGATAGAGATCTAACATCTGTATAATAAGGGTTCAAGAAAGAGAAAGGATGGAGAAGTAATCTCTCTCTCTTATATATGTATATGTATGTATGTATATATACACACATATACATGTTTCTATATTTTTTAATGTATGTACAATTTGTGTCTTTGTGTGTGTGTACTTTTAAAAAATGTTTATTTTTGATGGGGCGCCTGGGTGGTTCAGTCGGTTGAGCACCCGTCTTTGTCTCAGGTCATGATCTTTTGGTTTTTGAGTTCTAGTCCCACATGTGTGAGCTCAAGCCCTGCTTTGGGCTCTGCAGTCTCTCTCCCTCTCTCTCTGCACCTCGTAAGATTCTCTTCCCTCTCTCTCTCTCTACCCCTCGCTCACTCATGCTGTGTCTCTCAAAATTTTTTTTAAATGTTTATTTATTTTTGAGAGAGAGAGAGAGAACAAGCAGGAGGGGTACAGAGAAAATGGGGGACAGAGGATCCGAAGTGGACTCTGTGCTGATAGCAGAGAGCTCCATGCAGGGCTCAAACTCACGAGCCAGGAGATCATGACCTGAGCTGAAGTTGGATGCTCAACCAACTGAACCACCCAGGTGCTCCTTTGTGCATGTATTTTTAAAAATAAAAGCATAGTGCTCAACTTAGTATAATAGTATAGTAATTTCATTCTTTTAAATGACTGAGTAGTATTCAATATTAAAGATTATTATAAATTTATTTAACTAGTACTTAATTGAGAGACATTTAGATTATATTCAATCTCTCACAAGTGTAAACAACTCTAGAGTAAATGTCTTGCTACCATATATTTTTTATATATATATATAAAATATATATAAACACATATAAATATATATATAATAAAATATATATATAATATATTTTGTTGTTGTTAAGTTTATTTTTATTGGAGAGCCTGGGTGGCTCATTTGATTGAGTGTCCAACTTTGGCTAAGGTCATGATCTTGTGGTTCGTGAGTTTGAGCCCTGCATCAGGCTCTGTGCTGACAGCTCAGAGCCTGGATGGAGCCTACTTTGGACTGTGTGTCTCCCTCTCTCTCTGCCCCTCTTCTGCTCATGCTATGTGTGTGTCTCTCTCTCAAAAATAAATAAAACACTAAAATTTTTTTTGTTTATTTTTATTTCTTTTGAGAGAGAGCGAGCAGTGTAGGGGCAGAGAGAGAAGGAGACAATTCCAAGCAGGCTCCATGCTGTCACTGCAGAGCCCAATGTAGAGCTCGAACTCATGAACCATGAAATTATGACCTGAGCTGAAATTAAGAGACGCTTAAGCGACTGAGCCACCCAGGTGGTAAATATATATATTTGTAACCACCTTACTAAGATGTAAATCACATTCCATACAGTTGACTTGTTTGAAGTGTACATTTCATTGGCTTTTAGTATACCCACAGAATTGTGCAATCATTACCACAATCAATCTTAGAACATTTTTATCACGCCCCCAAAAAAACCCCATACCTTTTAGCAGTCACCCTCCCTATTTCCCCATCCATTCTTCCCACCTTCCCAGCCTAGGCAACCACTATTTTCTGTGTCTATATATTTGCCTATTCTGTACTTTTTATATAAATTGAATCATAGAGCACATGGTCTTTTGTGACTGGCTTCTTTCATTTAGAATAATGTTTTCAAGGTTTATACATGTTTATATTAGTATTTCATCTTTTTTAAAAAAGCTTTATTGAGATGTTATTCACACACCATACCATTTGCCCATTTAAAGTGTACAATTCAGTAGTGTTTAGTATATTTACAGTATGTGCAACTATAGTCATTTACAATATTTTTATCATCTCAGAAAGGAACTCTGTACCCTTTAGGTATTTCCTTGCATTCTCCATTCCCAGCCATGTGTGTGTATATGTGTGAGCAGGGGAAGGGCAGAGAGAGGGAGGGAGAGAGAGAATCCCAAGCAGGCTCCTTGCTGTCAGCAAGAGCCTGACACAGAGCTTGATTCCATGAACTGTGAGCTCATGACCTGATCCAAAATTAAGAGTCAGACGCTTAACAAACTGAACCACCAAGGTTCCCCTATCTATAGGATTTTTTTGTAAAGATGTGCAAGTTTTATTATGAACAATCCTGTCAAATTGTTTCTCCATAGAAGTTGTGCAATTTATGCTCTCACCTGTAAGTTATGAGAGTGTATACCCTTTCAATTTTTGCCAGTGTCCTAGATGAATGCTGTCTCAGTGTAGCTTTATTGTGCATTTCTCTTATTGCATGTGGGATGGGCATTTTTGCATAAGTTTAGGAGCTATTTATGTTTCCTTTCCCATTAACTGTTCATCTCCTTTTCCTATTTTTCTATACTATTGTTGATCTTCTTCATATTTCATTATAGTAGCTTTTCATAAATGTTGATAGAAAAATCATACCCCAAGACATGACTTATACATATTCTTTCTAGATGTTTTGATAATCATTTGGTTTGCTTCTGACCTTTTTTTCTTCTGAGTCCACCCTCCCCACAACCGCCCCAGCCACCCATATTATTCTTGGTCTATAGTAGAGCTTTGAAAAAGATTTTTCAGGGGGTCAACTATATTAGTTTTTTTTCTTCATGATTTATTGATTCTGTGTGATATTTAGAAAGGCCTTCTTCCCCTCAGGAATGTTAAAATATTATGTCTTCTTTTAAAATATATACAATTTCTGGGGCACCTGGGTGGCTGAGTCAGTTAAGTGTCTGACTTCAGCTCAGGTCATGACCTTGTGGTTCATGAATTTGATTCCCACATTGGGCTCTCTACTGTCAGTGCAGAGCCCACTTCGGATCTTCTGTCTCTCTCTGTCTCTTCCCCACTCACGCCGTCTCTAGTTCAAAAATAAACATTAAAAAAAAAACACACATGCACACACACACATATGTGTGTGTATATACATATATATACACACAAGTTCAGTTTTTTATATATCAATATTTAGCTCATTTTGACTTTTTTTAAGTTTATTTATTTTGAGAGAGAGAGCATGAATGGGTAAGGACAGAGAGAGAGGGAGAGAGAGAATCCCAAGCAGGCTTCACACCGTCAGCACAGAGTCTGATATGGGGCTCAAACTCACGAACTGTGAGATCATAACCTGAGCCAAAATCAAGAGTTGAATGCTTACCCTACTGAGCCACCAGGCTCCCCTCATTTTGACTTTGTTTTTGTGTAAATTGTGAGATATGGATCCAATTTATTTTTCCCCAGATGGCTACCCAGTTGTCCCCAGTTCATTTACTAAATAAATTCCCCTTTCCTGTTAATGTAAACTGTCCCTTTTATTATGTATATTCTGTTGACAATCATGAACTTTTCCTATATTATTTAAAGAAAGTATAAATTGGATTATAAAACAAATGGGTTATCTTGAAATTATTTACTTGTCATTTTTACATTATAGGAAAAAATACAAAGAGAAAAATACAAGGATAATGTTTCATCTATGAACATAAATATTCAAAATACATTGAAACACCTCCATGGAGATAGTATTGGCAGAGGCCCTGAAGCAGAAGATAAGGATAAAAGCCAGTCTAGAAAGCTTCCGAGTTGTAAATCCCATGGAATTCTAACTACAGCATGTACAAATGATCACCAAATGAAGACCCTGTTAAAGAGTACAAATCCAGTTGATGCTTGTTATAGGGAGAGTGGACAAAATAAAACTTTATATAAAGCCGATTCAAGCTATAGTCAAAACTTACATGAAAGAACAAATTTTGAAAAAAAGAATTCTGTTTCTCAGTCAAGGTATAGTTTAATAATTGTTTCTAACTTTATTTATTCAAGTATTTTTTTTTTGTAGTACTATGTTATTAAGCCCTGGGATATAGAAATGATAAAAAATGGTCTTGGGAGGAGCCTAAATGGAAATGTTGGGAATGGAGTTTGAATGGGGAGGTATGGGCCAGTTCATCTAGGGCCTTGCATGTCACAGTCAGGATTTTTGGTTTTCACTCATAGGGCGTAGGGAGCCATTGACAATTTTAAATTGTGTGACATCAGATTTGCGTTTTAGAAAGGATACTCAGAGAACTTAACCTGAAACCCTATACCTGAAGTAACAACACATGCATTAATAATCCATCGGCAATGTAGCAAAAACCAGTTTGTAAATTTAATTTGATAAAAAGGAGTAGTGTGTGATGAAAATATGGCTCAGGATTACCTTTTCATTTGTTCCTTTCACCTCACCTCCAGTTCATGACCTTGCTTCCTCAGATAGCCTGTGGGGCTGGACCTGAGATGTAGCTTTTCTTAAAAATTTACTTGTGTTCTCTCCTCTGATGGATACTGTGCTAGTAGGGAAACTGAAGAGTATTGCTGCTATATTCTGGGAAGGTTGCAATGTAAACGGAATATTAGGGAGATGGATTACATCATCACCACTCCTTTTTTTCCTTTATAAAACCATTCTTGATGTTAATTTTAACCTGATTTCTCAGGGATGTGGAATTGGAAAGCATGGAAATATGCCCTTGGGCCAGCTCTCTTGCTTTCTGTCCCATTGCTTTTGTTCTCTCCTTTTTTTTTTTTTTTTTTTTTACATTTGTTTGCTTGTTTATTTAAGTAATCTCTCCACCCAACATGGGGCTCGAACCCGTGACCCCAAGATCAAGAGTCGCATGTTCTTCCAACTGAGCCAGACAGGCACCCTATGTTTTTCTCTTTTATAACTTTTTCCCTGTGTTTCTGTTGGCATCAGTATTATTGCCTTTTGGAATCTTATTTAACTCCACTTTTAGAAAGGAGGCTATAACCATTACAAACGCTACTTTGGCAGAATTTGATAGACTTTGGTAGATCCTGGTTCCATCTCCTGCCTGCCAAACACCCAGAATCACACCACTGCTTACAGAAACATTTGTGCACACACTGAGCAGTATGTTTACTTTTAATTTCTGGTGTCTGTTTTCTTTTAGTGACCATGTTTTTAAACCTCCAATGCCTGTTGTCAAAAATAGAAAGCAGGAGTTACCAGTAACAGGTATGATTAAAAATATTTCTTCTTTGATTTTTTAAGAAAACATATTTAGGTGACTAATACAGCTAAAAATGTAATTGGTATATTTGCCCTCTAACATATAAGCCACACTTTTGACTCCTTTCTGGTGTAAATACTTTAATCACCTGTTATTGACATCCAGAACCTTTCTGTTTATCCAACAAGATGACTGAATATGTAGTACTGTACTAAAGTTTATGAAAATCTTGAGAATTAATATATCATGTAAATGTCAGGTCCTTTTCATTAATCAAAAGAAACTTAAATATTGCAATTTTTTTCCAGATCCATTTACATTATGTTCAGATATAATAGATAAAGAAGTCATCACTTTTCTAGCAACTGACAGTCATTCTAAAATGTTAAAGTATAGATGCTCAGGTAAATATTTTTTATACAGTTATTTTGTAATTAAAACTTTATGTGATATTAGTTAACTAGACTTTATAATAATTCTGCCTGTGTGATTTAAACTTCATTGCCTTTAGGATCACCTGGTGGCTCAGTCGGTTAAGCATCTGACTTCAGCTCAGGTCATGATCTCGTGGTTCATGAGTTTGAGCCCCACATCAGGCTCTCTGCTGTCAGTGTGGAGCCTGCTTCAGATCCTGTCTCCTTTCTGTTGCCTGCACACACGCACACTCTCACTTTCTCTCTTAAAAATAAATAAACATTGGGGCGCCTGGGTGGCTCAGTCGGTTGAGCAGCCGACTTCGGCTCAGGTCATGATCTCACGGTCCGTGAGTTCGAGCCCTGCGTCGGGCTCTGTGCTGACCGCTCAGAGCCTGGAGCCTGTTTCAGATTCTGTGTCTCCCTCTCTCTCTGACCCTCCCCCGTTCATGCTCTGTCTCTCTCTGTCTCAAAAATAAACGTTAAAAAAAAAAATTTTTTTTTAAATAAATAAACATTAAAAAAAAACACTTCATTTCCATTAGAGAAGTAACAATCTGGAATATCATAAAACATTCAAATTAATACCTCTTATCTGCATTAGCCGGTGCTTCCAGTATTCATTATCTGAATCACCATAGCTAACATTTTTTAAATTACTTTATTATTCTGTTTTTGTCACAATTAATACCATCTATGAGTTTAACTTTTCTGAGTAAGGTAAACGTTTTGTATATTTTCAGAGAGCATCAGTGGGTGTATATTCTGGATAATGCTGTACACATTAGGCATTAAGTGTTAAACAATATCTATTTTTACGTCTGTAGTTAGTATATAAATGTTTCTAGTATTATATGCCCCATTAGTTATTTTTTATTAATAATTTATTTTTATTTACATCCAAGTTAGTTAGCATATGGTGCAACAATGATTTCAGGAGTAGATTCCTTACTGCCCCTTACCCATTTAGCCCATCCCCCCTCCCACAACCCCTTCAGCAACCCTCTGTTTATTCTCCATATTTAAAAATCTCTTATGTTTTTGTCCCCCTCCTGTTTTTATTTTATTTTATTTTTACTTTTTTTCATGTTTATTTATTTTTGAGAGAGAGAGACAGAGCGCAAGCAGGTGAGGGGCAGAGAGAGAGGGAGACAGAGAATCCAAAGCAGGCTCCAGGCTCTGAGCTGTCAGCATAGAGCCAGACGCGGGGCTCGAACTCAAGAGCATGAGATCATGACCTGGGCTGAAGTAGGACACTCAACCGACTGAGCCACCCAGACACCCACCCCTCCCAGTTTATATGTTATTTTTGCTTCCCCTCCCTTATGTTCACCTGTTTTGTGTCTTAAAGTCCTCATATGAGTGAAGTCATATGATATTTGTCTTTCTCCGACTAATTTCACTTAGCATAACACCCTCTAGTTCTATCCACGTAGTTGCCCCATTAGTTATTTGTTCTGCAGGGGCCCTGTAAATGTTCCATCCATCCAAGGGACGCTTAATCCATCCCTTTTCCTCCTTCACACCCTGGTATTTCCTCTTTGTTTTAGTGTCACACTCTGTTACGTGGACAAAATTGAGGCTCATGTTAGGCTCAAAATATCACTATTCTTTAGTCTTGGATGTAGAGTTTGTCTCTATTACTCTAAAACTAGCTATACCTAACTATAATCTGAATGCCATCTGTTTTTTCTTCCCCATTTTAATACTTGTGAAATCTTTCTCTTCATTACCTTTCTATCCATTAACTTCTTTTGTCCCCACTTAAACTATGTTCATTTCTTCTTGTCTTAAAGAGAAAAATCTAGAGGTGCCTGGCTGGCTCAGTTGGAGGAGCATGTGACTCTTGATCTTGGGATCATGGATTTGAGCCCCACGTTGGGTGTAGAGATTACTTAAAATAAAATTAAATTAAATTAAAACTTAAAAAGGAAAAATTTAAATACTTTATGTGACTTGCTGTCCCTTCAAATATTCATCTGCTCTTTCTTTCATCATTACCAGATACTTGCTCTTTCTTCTTTCTCTTTCAATGTATTAATTTCCTTCTTAGTTCCTTGCAATCTGGCTTCTTTTATTGCCATTCTACTAAACTTTAATGTTAAAGATTATCTGAAGCCTCTTTTTTTCTGCCAAACCAATGACTTTTTTAAAAATTCTTCTCCTTTTTAGTATCTCTACACTGTTGATAACCATTTCGTGGAATCCTCTCCTCTCAGTAGTTTAAAGACACAGTTCCTGGGGCGCCTGGGTGGCGCAGTCGGTTAAGCGTCCGACTTCAGCCAGGTCACTATCTCGCGGTCCGTGAGTTCGAGCCCCGCGTCGGGCTCTGGGCTGATGGCTCAGAGCCTGGAGCCTGTTTCCGATTCTGTGTCTCCCTCTCTCTCTGCCCCTCCCCCGTTCATGCTCTGTCTCTCTCTGTCCCCG